>NW_027104262.1:69084-246418 GCF_902728285.1 Clytia hemisphaerica | reverse complement strand
CCCTATATAATAGTTTTAATATAATTTCAGAACTTTGTTACATTTTTCAGAATTTATGATGCAATAATACTCCTAATTATAGGTATGGTTATTGTAATTCTGAATATCGAAATTGCATCAGTTAACTTATTTCCATTAAATTCTTATCCTTTGTATTTGTCCTATACTGTCTCGATGGTTTATCGAGATGGTAGTGTTTAAAGTTTGTTTAATTTTGTTGCTCCTCTGGGCTCTCTGTAAGGGAGACCTTTTGAATAGGCTAGTTAGAAGGGGATCATTTTGCAAAAGACTTTTATTGAAACTTTTTTGTTTACTGTAACTAGTCCACACTCCAGTCTCGCAGCCCCCGGTGGAACCTTTTTCCTTTGGGGCTCCTTAGTAGGGATAAAAATTCCTATTAAAATCCTAAGGGGTGTTTACAAAACATTGAAATTTGGAAAAAGTTTTCGAATGTTTTTATTCGAACGTTCGAATTTTGAAATTAGAAAAGATTCGAAAGTTCGATTTCTAACACAAGGAATTCGAAACCGGAAGTAAAACGAGTCAAAACAAAAACTAACAATAATTCAAAAATACTTAAGGGTCGCACTTAAGGGTGGGGTTTTTCAGCATCCCAAAATGCACTGTAAGGGTGTGTTTCTGTGAGAACGCACTGCAAGGGTCGAATTTTAAAATAAATTCAAAATAATTGTTAAAAAGAAAGGCTTTTACTTCTCGTTTGTTTGAATAAGTTTCTATTGTCTGATAATTACTGTCTGATAAAGCTGGTATGAATAATTTTCTCAGTTTTTCTTTGAAACAGAAAATTTCCCAAGCTTCTTCTTTCACGCAGATTTACAGCTGAGAAATATAGTGCACTATAAGGGTTGGGTAAATCAAGAGGAAATGCACTGAAAGAAGTAAACGAAGTAAACGTCATAACTGTTTGAATAAATCTCTAAAGGGTTCGGTCTTCCTGGACCAGACTAGTTGTCGGTTTTTGCGGGTTTACATTTACGGATCGATTATTTCAAATCTATGACCCTTTTGATTTGAATATTTTGCTTGCAACTTGCGAATCGAGTGACTTGCCTGGATCGCTTCGCAATTCTTATACATATACACTAGTCTACCGGTTAATGATCCTGTAGAGAAAAAGAGATTGCCAGAAATAGCAATTGGGTCTTCCCTTGAGCCTCATTTTTACGATTCTATCCATTGTCCTGCTAAAAGTTCAATTGAAAGCTCTAGCACAGACAACGCTTTAGATATCTTTGGAGAAATAAAAAACAGAACCCGGTGAACACGAAAACGACACACATATCAACTTTGACGAAGATTTGGACTCGAACCCATGCTCCACACACGTGTCTAAATTTTTAGAGTCATTTGATCTGTTTTATCACAACATAGTCAAGGATTTACAAAATGGCGATGAAGAATTTCGAAAATCGATGGAAAAATTTCTCGGCCGTTATAGTAAATTCTCCCAAAACCAAAGAAGTTCCGCACTTCAAAGCTTCGGAACAGTCTTCGTTGGTAAAAACAGAGGAAAAATCAAAGTTCAGCCCACTGCAGTTTCAAGACGAGTCTCGCTAATTGGCAGTCGCCAAAAACAAAGTAATAACAAACTCAGAGCATTACTGAACCGAAGAATTACGTTAAAAAGAAAGCACAAGCTTGCTGTTGAATCGAATGTTCCATCTGCAAAAAAGGCAGGTACTTCTATGAAAAGTAATACAAAATATCCAAAAAAAAACGCCAAGGAAACAATAAAAATAATAACTTTAGGGTAGTGAAAAATATATATCTTTATGAAAATAATAACAACTTTTTAACACCTTTAAAACCCTAGAAAATTATCATTTGGTATGTTGGTTTTTTTATGCTCTAGCATGTTATCTCCTCTTCCAAATGTTTTACCACAAATATCGCACAGGACAGTCTTAGACTTTTATGCCTCAAATTATGTCTTGTAACTTGGGTGAAACAAGGCATGTCCCAAATATATTTTGCGTGACGCGCACCGCTTCCCATTATTCATTAACTTTCATATATAGCTCAAAAGAATCGTATCAACGAGAGGATTTCGAAAAGTGCTGGGTCAAAAATTTATATCAAGCCAATCTCAAGATATCGGTCAAAAACTGATTTTGACGTTATAAAATACATAGAAAAAACACGTCAAAAAGACAATTTAAATGACGTCATTATTGAAAAAAGGCGATAATTCCGATTAACTTACTACAATCAAAGCAGAATTTTGACTGGAGATGTAAATTAACGATTCTAAAATATTTCATGAAAAAAAATTTGAAAATTCATGATGACGTCAGCATTTTTTGACGTATTTTTATTTTTCCCGACAACAAATGACGTCATTCAAATTTTCTGAAAATTTTTGAACAAATATTTCAGAATCATTAATTTACAACTCCAGTCAAAATTTGGTGTTGATTGCATTAATAAAATGGAAGTTATGACGTCATTTGAATCTTACTTATGACGTGTTTTTTCGATGAATTTTATAACGTCAAAATCAATTTTTGACCGATATCTTGAGATTGGCTTAATGCAAATTTTTGACCCAGCACTTTTCGAAATCCGCTCGTTGATAAGATTCTTTTGAGCTATATATGAACGTTAAGGAATAATTGGAAGCGGTGCGCGTCACGCAAAATATATTTGGGACATGCCTTGTTTCACCCGAGAAGTTTTGAAAGGTTTTCAAAACATTTCTTACATGTCTCACATTGAAACTTTTTGCTGTGCTTTGCAGATTTATGTCCATTGAGTGCCTTTTCTATATTGTATGACTGCTTGCAATCAGAACATTTGAACAATTTTCCGCACGATTTGATGTGTTCGTTCCATCTCTTTAAGTGTGTAAACTGAGCTTTACACACTTCACAAGGGTCCAAATTGATTCCATTTTTTGCTCTTGAATTATAGTCCTATAGAAAAAATAAGATAATAGTGGTATGTAAAATAGATATTTATATATAATAAATATAATTTCCAGTATTTCTTTGTATAAATTTCGGCAAGTGTAAGCCCTGTAGTTTGAGGTACTGTAGTATCTTATCTTATCTAGTAAATTTAGTTTTTAGTTATATTTTTTTAGTTATGTAGTTAATGTTCTTTTGAAATAAAGTTTTGGTTGGAATTTACTTACTAATCTTAGCTCCGATTCCATCTCCCTCCATGTCCTTTTTAATGCCTTCGAGGTTTCGTCAAAGTTTTGGTTGGATTGGTTTGACTCCTTTATTAAAAAAAAACGTTTTAGTTTCTCTTACCTTAAGGATACTGACTCGGTGGGACGATGGGACCCCGCAGGACTCCCCACCTACTTGAAAATTTGGTCAAAAAAGCATCCTCGGTGAGAAAAATGCCCTGAAACTCCATCCTAAACAGATAGATAATCTAACTAAATTCTATCCCCATTGAGAAAAACAAAGAAATTTTAGAAATCCCTACTAGATTTTTTGAGCTGTAAAGGATAGAATTCAAAATACCCAGAAGATACATGAAGCACGTGTATAATCCCACCATATGTTCATGCATATACAAATGCCAACCATTCAATTTTGCGTCGTTACTCTGTCGATTCGCCTCTTCTCCTTCGTTATTCCGTTTGACCTCGTTTGTCATTTCTCTTTTCGTCATCGGCTAAAATTCAAAGATGATTGTTTGTGAGAAAATATGAAGTTTCAAAGTGAATATTGGACAGGTATTTTCAAAAAAGAAAAGAAGACTACCTTAAGAGAAGAAATTTAATTTATCTTCAGTAAGGTCTTCATTGGCCCAGCGCTAGCGATAGGGCCTTTCATTTGCAACTTTCCGTCCGTCCTTCCGCTGTCTGTCCGTCCGTTTTCCGAGAAACGGCGCCTCAAAGATTTCTGAGTTTTTGACGAATTAGCTCGTCTTTGTTTTATTGTTCGGAGCCATCTTTACCATCTTAGGCTCCAGACTCTATTCGTGTTATTTTTCTGTTCGTGACTCAATTTATTGAAAAGTATTGGGAGCCAAGTTAAGCAGTCTTCACGAGTCTTTTGGTTTTTTCTGAGCTGCTTCGACAAACTGTTAATAGAAACTGCTCATCACACATGTAATTGTATTTGTTACTGCAGTCTTTACTCCAATTAACACTTTTTGATTCCTGTTGCTCAGAAGATTTCCTGCTTGATTGCTGATACAAAAGAGATATATATAGTATGAAAATATAAATGTTTTCTCCTGTCAGACCTACAAACAACAAAGAGTGGCCGAATTCTCTTTCCTCTTAGAGAGACGATGTTACAATGAGAAGGTAGCAAATCTTCTCTGGGTCCCTCTGTCTTTATCCTGGCTTGGGACAGGCTGACTGTCATTTAAGACAGTCAGGCGACATTACCCCAGCGGCCTGTACAAGATGACAACAAACTCCAGGTAGACTGACAGGAGAAGAAAACAAAAAATGAATCAACAAAGGTGTAAACACCTTAGACTCCTTTGGAGCCGACTGCACTATATATTCTTGTTTGATATCTGGTTGATTAAAGAAATTTGAAAGGTAAAAGTCTTTTCTTTTAGATATGCCATTGTTAATTAATACAGTGACTATCAGTTGTGCACACGATTGATGATTGCTGTCTTCAAAGCGACAGGCACAGGTCGATCTAGCATCTGATAGTCAGATAGTGTGTGTGTGTGTGTGTGGAAGTGCCTTTTTGGAAGTCTGCTGTAGTTCGACCCACCAACGTTTTTTTAACAACTTTTTACTATGTCATTTTTTTAAGCCTCTTTGTAGGAGAATAGCGAGTTTATGTTTTAGAGATAAATCGAGGGGGACGGTATATAGCTAGCAAAGGCTGTCATCGAAAAATTATTCTCTTCGCATCACCCGCCCGCATCATATTTTCTGCAGATTTTCCGGTGCGGAGATGCGGAAAAAAATCCGGGAAGGATTTAAAGTATAGCTTTTTTCTCAATTGCTCTGATGGCCATCGAAAAATTGTTTTGCCCGCGTCACCACCGCCCTTGAATTACTGGCGTGATTAAGAAAACCCCAGAATTTTTTCGGCGTTATGTCTTTCTACAAGGAATTTTATAACACTTTCATGCTTATGATTCACCCCGAACCAAGTTTTTCATGGCAGAACTATGACAGATTAAAAAGACGATCAGAAAATGAAAGCTACTTCAATTTGTGAAGCGTCTTTACGTCACACAAAACAAAAATAAATAGCAAAAGAACAAAGGAATTACCAATAGCCACCATCTCGCAACCATGGCGAATCGCAATTTTATGGAAATGGGAATCCTCTTCATATCAAATAAAGCATCTTCAGAAAATTTCATTCTTCCCCATAAAAAAATGCGAAAATGAAAAACGAAGAACCTTTTGTTTTCTGATCGTCTTTTTAAGGGGCCGTCGACAAAAGAAAATCCTTTTTTTTAGACTTTCTGACCCCCTCTGCCCTTCCTCTTAACCGCCAAAAAATTCTTGAAAAAAATTAACTTTTAAAGGCCTGGAATTACCTTTCTCCTACATGTTCTTTCGGGTTCTTTTTTCTTGGCTATGGTACATTAAAATGCTTTTTTATTTCCTTGGGAAAACATGTGGTTTTGAGCCGTGGCTTTGGGATTTACCCAAGGCGAGTAAGGGCGGGATAGGATAAGTGGTTACCATGAGGGCGGGGGAGTGTATTGTGGAATTGGGTCACGTGATAAATTATATTTCTCGATACTTTAACCGGATTAATTTTTGCGAGATTAAATTTCACGGTTTCGCGAATTATCGCCATTTTTGCGAAAATAAAACTCGCAAAATTAAATTCCCTGCAAAATTTTTCAAATGGCTCATTCGCGAAAATAAATCCAGAAAATTTCGCGAATTTTTGAAAGATACGGAGGAAGAAGATAACGGTGAAGATGACGACGAGGACGCGTCGGTTTTGCCAGAGAAGCAACTCTCTGCATTTGACATTTTTGAAAATTTTGATGATGAGAAATAATTGTAATTTTTGTACCATAGTTGTTTTTAGCAAAATTGTCAAGTTTCAAATCGAATTCAACAGGAGAGCAAAAGCGTCAAAAAAGAGAGCAAGATGACCAAAGTAATTTTTTTTTAAATTTCTTCCCTTCGCAAAATTAAATCCACGCGAAATTTTTGAAAAGGCTCATTCGCGAAATTAAACACGAGCCTGACCAAGGGGCATACACTTGCTTATAAAAAAAACATGTATATGTGTATTTGTAACAAACCTTTTCAGGCTTGTTACAAATGTTACAAATATTCTTTCTCTCAAAGTTCAATTTCGTTTGATGTATTTCATTAATTCTCTCCTCTTTTTTTCAGCTCTTGTTAGCTTGGAAGCCACCACGATTTGGCTTCAAAATTGCTTTCTATCTATCCTGAAAATTCTGGTAAGATTCTTAACTTCTTAAAAGAAATTTTCCATTGCTGAAATAGGACGCCCCCCTCAAAATCTTTGTTACTTTATTATTTTGAGCTCAAATTTTGCAAGAAAGTTCTCTAAGTAAAAGTCGGATTTGTGTGTTTTGCAGACTAGACTCAAAATGGCCTTTTTGGCATTCGAGGGGTTAGTGAAAAAACTTATAGTTTCCTCCAGGGTTGATCTCCCCCGAAAATTTTCTTTCACCCGTTGAGTTTCCCCACAGGAATATTGAGCAAATCTCCCTCCCCCCCAGCCCCTTTAAATCATCTTTGCACATGTTTCTGAAATTTTAAATAAAAGAGTCTATATTCCTTCAGAAGCAGCCAACGAGCCCATTTCCCTGAAATATCTGTTTCCCTTTTCCAGGAGAGAGCTTTTTTGAAAAATGGGGAAACAGATCCGATTTTCTAGGAGAGACCTTTTCCTTAAAACTATCTGTTTCCCCGCTCCAGCTGATGACGTCATCAGAGAGAAACAGATCAATATTTCTAGGAGATGACATAATAAATTGGGAAACAGATATCTGTTTACAAAAAAGATGATATTGCATTGGAAACAGATTGAACTTTATGGGGGAAACAGATATCAATAACAAAAAGAAAGGGAAACAGACGAAAATTTCCAGGAGAGGGGAACAGATATCCTATTTGGGAAAACATATCAAAATTTTCATTCTGAAAATTGTGGAAACAGATCAAATTTTCTAGGAAAGATACTTTGAGATTAAAGATTTAGGTTTTGCGGAGAAACAGATCTTCATTTCTAGGAATAAGATTTTTGAAATATTCGGCCAACAGATCAAAATTTCCAGGAAGGCTATGTCTGGGAAACAGATATTTAAAAAAAGGTCCTCGTTGGATGCTTTCGTTCCTTTAACATGAAGTTGAACATTATTTCCATGCTCTGATTCTAAAATCCCAGGGGTTTCCTAGAAAAATTTCTTTGCCTCTTTTGAGAATTCTCCTTTCCCACCACTTTTGGAAATTGTTTGAAAAGATACCACACCCCAGCAGGTGTGTTAGGGTTTCACGAACATTTTGAGCCAACCCTCTATCTCTTCTTTCTTCTTTTCCCGGAAGGATTTAAAACAATTTCCAAATATCGTAATGTATTCCTTTTCTTTTTTCAGGAACCGTCGATCCTTGGGTCACTTCGATTGAATCGAAAATCAGCTTAATCAGAACTTCCTCGGAATATCTGGTTTACTCAGCATACTATCGGCTTAATTAGAACACTCGGTTTACTCAGAATACTATCGGCTTAATTAGAACACTCGGTTTACTCAGAATACTATCGGCTTAATTAGAACACTCGGTTTAATCAGAATACTATCGGTTTACTCAGAACACTCATAATACCCAAAGTTTACTCAGCTGTCCAAACTTGATATTTGAAAAAAGATAAATTAAACTGTTTTAATTTGTTGAATTTGTTGTTTTATCCCTCGTAACGACTTTGCAAACATGATATCAATCGATGCATATAGAATCTCAATAGGCAATTTCAATTATGCTCGTCGACTAGATCTCCGTTCAATATATCGCCACCTGACTTTAACTTCGTCTTTAACAAGTAGAGGTCTATCCCAAATTTTGAAGCCATCTCGTTTTCTATTAGTAACTCTTTACCTAAGCATACTTCTTATAACATGCGGGGATATCGAAGTAAATCCTGGGCCATCTAAATCTCACAAAGTTGTATTAGCTTCTTTTAATCAAGGAAATGTGACCATTTTTGGTCCGCAGGCTGGTACCCAATGCATGTATATGGCCTCTTCGGCATTGCTATATTCCCATTTGAAACTACCAAGGGACTGGGAAAAATCCGATCTTGATACAATTCTTAGATTGGGTAACGAGTTATACCGTGGCATGGGTTTCACTGATGAATATATTGCCTTAACTGACTTGCCCTCGCAATTATGCATTGAAAATAATAACATCAGATTTTTTCGAACGCCTGTGACTGTATTAGTACTAAACGAAAACAGTAGTGACTTTGTGAACCCACCTCCCACTTTTAATTGTGGAATTTTCCTGGCCTGCGGTAATGGAACAGCCTTCATGTTTGACAACAATTGCTATTATGTTTTCGATTCCCACAACCGTACCCAAGAGGGCATGTGCTGCTATGATAGCACGGGGACATCTATACTCCTTGCGTTTAAAACCAAAAGTGATCTCGAGGAATACATTAAAGTGTTCTACTTGCAACAATTTCGGAACAATCAAGTCGCCTTTGAAGTTCAATACGTAAAGACATTAATTTCCGAAGGCTCTCTGGATACCTTTAAAAACAATCTCCGTAGCTTTGGCTATACTGAGAAGAGAAAAGAAACCTTTAGCATTAATAATGACCAGAAATCCGGCCCGTCTAAAAGATACAAACCAGACATCGACGAAATATCTAGTGAGAGCTGGATCGACCAAAAGGCAACTAATCAAACTCAAAAGTCTGTTGAAAATCTCGAAAAAGATCGCACTAGAAAAGCCAATGTTAGAACTAATGAAACGGACACCAAAATCGATTAAAGAAAGCTAATGCCCGTGCAAACATGACAGAGGAGCAAAAGGCGGAAATTAGAATGAAAGATAAATCGCAAAGAGCTACTACTCGGGCGAATTTGCCAGAAGAGAAAAAGCGTCAAAGAAGAGAGCAAGAACGATTACGAAGGGCAAATATGACAGAAGAACAAAAGCATCAAAAAAGAGAGCAAGAACGATTACGAAAGGCACATGCCCACGCGAATATGCCAGAAGAACAAAAACGTCAAAAAAGAGAGCAAGAACGATTACGAAAGGCAAATGCCCGCGCGAATTCAACAGGAGAGCAAAAGCGTCAAAAAAGAGAGCAAGAACGATTACAAAAGGCTAATACCCGCGCGAATTCGTCAGAAGAACAAAAAAAGGCACAGAAAAAGCAAGACAGAAAAAGGAAAAGTACCAAAAAAGCAGTTTTGCCTCATGAAGACGGTATGATGTGCCGGGTGAAAGCCTTCAAAAAAGAAATTCGAAAAGGCCCATTCTTTATTTGCGTCATTTGTAACAGACTACTTTACAAGATTTCTGTTATTTTGTTTGACAAAAATAGATATCCCGATGTCGATGAGGAGGTCTTTGCTTATCGTGTTTTAAGTTTTGACAATAAGGAATACGTTTGTAAGACTTGTCATAAAAAGCTTCTGAAAAACACAGTCCCATGCCAAGCA
This sequence comes from Clytia hemisphaerica, assembly GCF_902728285.1. Taxonomy (NCBI): domain Eukaryota; kingdom Metazoa; phylum Cnidaria; class Hydrozoa; order Leptothecata; family Clytiidae; genus Clytia; species Clytia hemisphaerica. The sequence goes on along the minus strand of NW_027104262.1, from coordinate 236,791 downwards.
GTTGCGAATGACTTGCAAATTATAACCTTGCCAGAAAGATTTTCAGATATAAGGAAATTAGAAAAAATCATCATTGCAAAACTTATACCGTTTAAGAGAATAACAATAATGAGTAAAGGACAAGCCCCAAAAATGAAAGGAGCTATATGTAACGTCCCGATAAAAGCTGGTGACATTTGCAACATATTACCGCGTGGGATGGACAATAACGGAGTCGTTCGAGTGGCTTTGAAAAAGAAGATGAACTTTAAATCCAATGTTTACTTTGAACCCGTTCGGCCGAATTTTGTTAGAGAAGTTCTAACCTATTTAAAGAATAACAATCCTTTTTATTTTGACATAGAAATCAACATAGATTCTATACCTGGCTGCTGGATAGATTCGATCGACAACGATGGTCAAGATGATCAAAATAATGAAATTTGTTTCGTTAACGAGGGGAATAAAGAACAAGTTAAAACTGAGGAAAATGAAGAAGAAGATGAAAACCCTTTAGATCATTTACGTATCCCAGCTTGCGAAACACTTTTCGTTCCCGAATTAGCACATGACATTGTCGATGACTCTAATGTGATTATTGCTCCTGGGGAGGACAAGAAACCCTTGCCCATAATATGCGACGAAGATTGTGAGATGCTTGCCCATCCCCATTTATTTCCTACTGGTAAATTTGGGTACACCTACAACAGAGACGAAAAGTTGAGCCCTTGCAAATACTTTAACCAGCGATTATTAAACTACACTCAAAAGTTTTCTGCGGACAGTGACTACATTTTCTATGCGCAATCATTATTGCAGCACTTGAATTTGAACAACAGCATCAACACAGCTATGAAAAAGATTCAAACAGAAGGATTGACTGCCGGCCATTTGTCACAAAATTTCAAGGAGACAATTTCCAATCTCGTTGCTAATGACAACGCTTATAGCTTTATGAACAATTTAAAAGGCACCCCAGCATATTGGAAACGATTCCTTTATGAACTCTTAGCAATGGTAAAGCAATTAGGTTTGCCAACATTCTTTCATACATTATCGTGCGCTGATTTAAGGTGGTCAGAGATTGTCGAAATCATTCAAAAAATTAAAGGGAAAGATATGACAGAAGAGGAAATAAGCAATTTAAGTTATATGGAGAGAACACAGATTCTACAATCTAATCCTGTTTTACTAGCGAGGCATTTCCAATACCGTCTCGAATGTTATTTTAAACATATCATCGCTAAAGGAGCTTTAGGTGGAAAGCTGAAACATTATGCCATTAGAATTGAATTTCAAGCTCGGGGAAGTGCTCATGCCCACTGTCTTATTTGGATCGAAAACGCTCCTATCTTAACACACGAAACCGTTGATGAATATGCTGAATTTATTGATAAAATTATTAAATGCGACCTGTCAGAAGATACCAATAGAAAACTATTCGATTTGGTAAAAACATATCAAATACATCGGCATTCAAAGTCCTGTCGAAAGTACAAAAATCAGTCTTGTAGATATCACTTTGGCAAGTTTTTTACCGAAAAAACCATCATAGCTATCCCATTACATGAAGACCTACCAGACAAAGATGAGATACTTCAAACGAGGAAATCAATTCTAGCTCCCGTAAAAGACTATATCGACAAGAACCTCGATCCAAGGCATAATAACGTACATGACCCATCAAAGGATAACTATAAAGAACCGAAGTCAATCGAAGAAATCTTGACAGAGTTGGACATCAGCAAAGAAATTTATTACAAAAACCTTGCTATTTCTCCCGATGAAGGTTTTCAAATACACTATAAGCGCTCCACGGCAGCATGTTTTGTGAACAACTATTTTGAAGAAGGATTGCGTGCATGGGAGGCTAATATCGACATCCAGCCCGTCCTGGATTACCACCGAGCAGTGTCCTATATGTGTGCTTACATTTCCAAATCCGAAGATGAATCAACTGAAGCAATGAAGCAAGCAGCCAAAGAAGCATTAGAATCAAATGCATCATTGCGTGAAAAAATGAAATCGATATCAAGAGCTTACAGAACACATAGAGAAATGTCTATACAGGAAGCTGTTTCTATTGTCCTTCCAGAAATTTGGCTTAGAAAAACGTCACCGGGAGTTATTTTTGCCAACAGTAATTTACCTGAAAACCGTTATCGTGTTTGTAAGAGTCAAGAGGAAATTTCAAATATGTATGCAGGAGATAGAAATGTATTCAAAAGAAACATGTTAGATCGATATTTAGATCGGCCGAATGCTCGATACATGAATGGAAGGTATGCTGCAGTTGATCGTTTATGTTTTGCGGAATTTCTAGCCAATTACAGCCTTGAATCTAAAAACAAAGAAGAGGAAAACGATTATCAACCGGAAATCCTTGAAGAATTGGATCCATCAGAGGTCATGGACCAACGTTTACCAGCATCATTTCCTTTAATGTCTAATAAAAAAGAACGTTTAAAATTGCGTAAAACTAAAAGTGTTTTGAGGTATCACGTTCCAAGCAAAGACAAAAAACCAGAGCACTATGCTCATCATTTACTGTTTATGTTTTTTCCATTCAGAATTGAAAACGAACTAAAAGGTCCCTCAGGAACATATACAGAAAAATTACTATTCCCTGAAGTATTAGAAAATGTAAATAGAAACAAAGTCCTTTTTGAACCCTTTGCTGATGCTGTCGATGAAGCAATGGTGAATTTTCATGAGAATCCAAGAAGTTTTGATATTTACGGGGAACAAGAAAACGAGGAAGTAAGAGAAGAAGAAAGAAATTATGTAAGTGAAGAAGAGTCGGATAATGAACAGGAAAATGAGAATAATTACAGAGGAGGTGCTTCCATGCAAGCAATTGAACCATTGATTTCAGATGAAGAACTAAGTTTGAGAATACGATCGCTTAACGAAAAACAAAGAGAAGTATTCGACTTCATATTGCGCTGGAGTAGAAAATCAATGCAACGACTAAGAACTAATACACTTGAGAGGTCAGCTCCTTTTCATATCTTTCTAACAGGGAGTGCGGGTTGCGGAAAGTCTTACACCCTTAACACAATCAAGTTCTATCTACAGAAAGCTTTAACGTACGGGACAAGAAACGCATCAAAAGAAAGATTACTTATTATGGCACCAACAGGTGTTGCAGCTGTCAATGTAGGAGGTTCAACTATAAATTCTGCCTTCAGTATGAATCCCGGTCATGACTACTCCAAACACATCCCTAATCTTCCTGACCAATCTAGATCAAATTTGAGAGAGCGTCTTTCAGTGCTAAAAGTAATCATTATTGATGAAATTTCAATGGTCTCAAAATATCGTTTACTTCACATTCATCAACGGCTTTGTAATATCTTTGGATGTAGTGAAGATATTCCGTTTGCTGGTATTTCAATAATAGCTTGTGGAGATTTCTATCAATTGCCCCCGATTAAAGGTGGAACAATATTTTCTCCTTTCCCAGAACCTTTGTTAAATATCGATCACTGTTGGAGACATTTCAAAATAGTTGAACTTACTGAGGTAATGAGACAAAGGGGCGATCAAATGTTCATTGATATATTAAACAACATCAGAATAGGATTAACTCAAGATAATGACATGGAAATCCTCGCTCAGAGAGTCGACACTGAAAACCATCCTGATTACCCTAGAGAAGCCATTCACTTATGGGCTGAAAATAAACCAGTTGATGCTCACAACAAAATGAAACTGGATGAGCTTCCTGGTGAACTCGTAGAAGTTGTTTCGCTGGATAGATTTCCAAAAAATGTAAGTAATTCAGATAAGAGTGAAGTTTATCGCCGTGGTCAAATGCAAACAGGAGGTCTAGCTCATAAGTTTGTCTTTAAACTCGATGCTAAAGTAATGGTAACATCAAATATCGACGTCGAAGATAAGCTTTGCAATGGTCAGATTGGAATAGTTCAGCACATCAAATTTGATCATGCAGGAAGAGTAAACCGCATACTTGAAAATGGAAAGTAATGATATTGGTGTCAAAGCAAAGAACAGGGATACGTATGGACGTGCCAACAACCTGGTACCAATAGAGAAGATAGAAAAGGAATTTGGAGTTAGAACAACGAGACCATACCCTTCTGTTAAACGTACTCAGTTTCCATTGATGCTTTCTTGGGCGTGTACCGTTCATAATGTACAGGGAAAGACAAATTGTTTTCAATGTCAATTTACTTAATCAAAGAAGTTTTAAACCTGGTCAAGTTTATGTTGCTATAAGTCGCGTTACTTCATTGCAAGGATTATACTTAATGGGTACTTTCAACCCGAAAATCATAAAATCTGATGAGAAAGCTACAGAAGAATACAATACCATGAGAGAAAATTTTAGGCTTGAAACGAAAATCGCTCATGAACGGAATGGAGACGAAGTAATCATATCTCTTCTAAATGTACGATCATTGAAAAAACATGCTGTTGATATAAGTTTTGACAAAATCCTAATTGAAAGCTCCATAATATGTATGAAACGCAATTGGAGGAGCATACTAATATTGATGAAATCGAAAATATCCTTGAACCGTTTTCTCTGTATGTTAATAATTTAGCAGAACATGTATATTCTAACATTGCTATTGCCTACAAGCAAGGTATCGAAATATTGGGTAGCGGTAATTTACCTGGGGCCACACGTCTCACATTGAAACATCATGCTATAGATTTTCCCATTAATATGATTCTACTATACCGTCAACAAAATCTTAACAACGATCATTTTCTTTATACGATCCAACATCTTATAGGAAATGAAAACAATGTTCATATTATCTTAGGGGACTTCAATAAGAACTATTTTACCGAAGTATCTAATTTCTTAAGAACTTATTTACTACAAGAATACGAGATGATTGTTCAAGAAGCAACTCACATATCTGGCTCATTAATCGACCATGTCTACATCCATAAAGAATTTAAAACGATGTATGAAATCACTTCTAGTATTCATAGTATCTATTATTCAGATCAGGATGCAGTCCAAATCAACTTCAAAAAGATCAGTTGTTAAAATTTTATCGTTTACATGCGTTCAATTCAAATCAAATAAGTGCTTCAAATCATAACAAATCAAATCAGAGGGGATGTGTGCAGCGCCTGTTGAGGCCCCCGCGGCTAGTCGGGTCCAACTGCCAGCTTTTTAACTTAGCGCATCCGGTCCGCCCACCCCGCAAAAGGGCGATTTTGTTTGGCAGCCATCATGAACTAGTCCCAGTCCTCCTCTTTCATTCAAAGTCGATCTTTCGATATCAATACCCCTTTCCAAAACAAGATCTGCACCATTAACACATCAAAGTAAGCGTCATATTACATCTGAATTAATCTTGTGGTTTCTACACCCTCATGCTATTAACTTCCTCTCATTAGCTTAAAATACATTAGAAAAGTCATTTGAAGCCTTTCGTTTGTGAAATCTAGGTCGATAGATGCATAAGACATCATCTAACTTACTCATTGTAACATACATGTGTTTTTATGTTTAGATGCCGAAAACGCCAAAGCAAGGTACTCCTGGATCATCCAGTCAAAACAACCAATCAAAACGTAAGTTATATTTTCCATTTAGATCTAAAATAGGATTTATGATGTTTTGGAATTTCTAACATTAGAGGTTTGTGAGATTTTTTTAGATTTTAACAGTCCTGGAACATTTTGTCCTGCTTGGGATTTTTTTTGGAAAGGAGTTTAAAATGATTTCTTGTGGAACAGCCCTGGCAGGCTCGATGCTTAGTAATAAAGTTGGGGAACTTTTTAAATTTTGACACAAATTTCGCTTTAGTAATTCCTGCTAGTCATTAAGACCAAGGGGTAGGATCCCATTTACATCCTCTGAGAATCCCAACAGGAGTAGAATTTTGCTAATTTCTTACAGTGAGTGTAACTTTTGGCACTGTTCTCTTATGTAAAAACAACAGAAAATTTTAAAAACTTAAGAATTCTTGACAAAGAAAGTAAGCTGAGAAAAAGCAGAAATATATGCAAAGTAATAGATAATCAGAAAAAAATATACTATGGATAAGATTGTGCAAAATTTGCATATTTTGTTTGCCAGTAAAGGTCGAGTGAGGAAGAAGTACCTGTAAAAATAAGCATTGTCATGACAGCGGACATTATTTCAAAATGGACTACAATAATTTTGTTGATATTTGAGGTATGATAAGGGCTTCTTACACATTTTGATATATTTACATATATTACTTTCCCAGGTGTTACACTCAAAGGATATATTGATAACCTTTCACCAATCAAGATGTCCAGATACTCAAAACCGTACTGTAATATGAGCCTTGAATTGGAGGATAAATCTGTCAGGAGAGTTGTTTGCCACTCAAATGCCAAGCGTAGAATATTGGAGGAAGCAGAACGAAATATAGTAGGTGTGGACATCACCAATGCCACTGAGTATGATGATGGTACCATTAAGATCGATGACAATGTTTGCATAAAGCAACAGACATTAGGTTTTAAACCAGAGCGCAAAGTCAATGCTACAAAAATAGACGCTGTTGTGAATGAAGTAGCATTAGGGTCCTATGTTAACGTTGAAGGTGTTGTCCGTTTAGACGAGCCAACAGTCTTACAATCCAATGATCAAAACATACCAATTAGACGTGGAAAAATTTGTGATGCTACTGGTTATGCTAATTTACTAATGTGGAGAGAGTACAGCACGGTGTTAGAAAATCAGAAATCATATGCCTTAATTAATTTGAAAAAGGTCTTGTGGAATAATGAAATTGAAATTCAATCATCTTCAACCACAGCGTTCAAACAAATTGAGGACATCAAGGACTATGTTCAACCTGAGGATGACCAACTGTTTCACATGTACGACACCAAAGTTATTGCTGCTAAACTCACTGACACGGCCAAATGCTTCTTCTGTGGGACTGCTATATCGTGCCAGGATGTAACGAAATCAACTGTCAAATGTTCAAAATCAACATGTGGCGCTTCAATTATAATCACAGCCAATCAACAAAAGTATTGGTCCATCTATGTCAATGCATTGAATTCGACCATGAAGTTGGATCTATCCATGGATATTGTACCAAATATGACAAACGACCAGGTTGAAGTTTACCTGCTGTCAAACCATTTCGACATTCATTACAGGGCATCTAATGGCACAGTTGTTGAAATGAAAGCTACCAACATAGAACCAAATGATACCAACACCAATAAGGAAAAAGGAAATCCTGCTGACACTGAAGCAAGTGCTGTTGATGCAGAACCAAAACCAATGAGTGAGTGAGTGAGCAGTACTCAAAAACTAATGGACTGTTGAGATTTAGTTTATTTCTTTGGAACTTCTTTTGTTATTATACTGTCCCTAATAAATTGCAAAAATTTAGGTTCGAAAATTATAGACAACTTGAAAAAAGGCTAGAACATGTTACTCTTAAGAAAAATAAGCTTGAGTCGTTTGAAACAATTTTTTTCCTTTATTTTTTTTAACTGTTCATAGTTTTTAAAATTCCGGCATTGAACTATCTATTATAGAGCCTGGTACTTGGTAAAAACTACTCTTTTGCATTGTAAATATTTTCACTGACGAACATACTTTTCATTTACATATTACACATTTTAAACTTTCTTATTGTTAATAGTAGGTACAAACATATATTTTCATTCTAAAAACGAAAAATAAAATCGAAACATAAAAAAAAAGGCTTTTACATCTTCCATTGACACATAACATTCTCTCAGGGGTTTTAAAAGCAAACTACCATTGCATTATGGTGTCCAGGACCATTGAGTTAAAACCCTTCTCAGGCACGAGAAAATGATGCCACGTGCACGCTTTTTTTTAAAAGAAAAGTGTACTTTGGATGAGGCTTAAGTATTCTTAAGAAAGTGCCAAAATTGAGGGTGAAATATTCTGATCGTATTTTTACTTTTTTAAACTTGACTTTTTTATAAACATAAGAAATGATCAATTTGAGAAATTTGAGTCAAAATTGTACTTCCGAAAATTTTCCCGACCTTCAGAGCTTTAGCGTGTCGGATAAAAATTTCTCCATCTGGGTGCCAGATAATATCAAAGGCCGACTATCATTCCCGTGGTTGGCCGCCAATCCTCCATTGAAATACATGTTTTTTCTTTTATAAGCATATGCAGGCTCAGTTTTTAGTACCTAAACAATGGCTCTATTGTTTGAGAACAATAGAATACTAAGCATAATGCGAGCCTGACATAGGGACAGACACTTGCTTATAAAAAAAAAAACATGTATCAGATAAGAAACTCAATGGTCATCATCAGGACATCCGGCCACAGCAGAACTCGACGACTGTTGACTGTACCCTTATAATAATAATCATAAAGGTTGGTGAGTCCAGTTAAAACACAGATTTGATCTGTAGCGTCACGCTTCACCTTGTCTCAAAAAATAAGTCACTGAAATAAACCATTGTATGCGAAACAAACCTGTCGATAATTTTTTTCAACATCAGAAGAATTAGATATTATAGCAGCCAAATTGAGAAAAGGCCTAATAAAGACTATGTGCGGGGGGAAAACCTCTCTTCGTGTACTTTGAGCGAGCGTCAGCTCGGTTCACACTATTCAAGCTCGGTTCCCCCATGTTCACCTGTTACTAGTTACATGGAAATGTTTACGTGTGCACGCTCCTAGCGAATCCATTTACATTGCCAATAGTACCTACTAACACTGCATACAGCACGCAACCTCAGATTGCTCAGTCTCCTCTTTCGCTGGGCCTTCACGCCCAACGGGCTTCTTGTTTCTCCTAAAAATGCCTTTCAAAAACTAAAAAACTTTCAGCTAAAATATTCAAAAAATAATAGGTCGTTTGCCAAAATTAATCATCGCCAAATTCAGAAATTTTCTTGAATCACCAAAATAAATTCTGCCAAATTGTACCAAATTTGGCGAATTGACCCATTCGCCAAAGTTTCATCCCGCCAAAGTTTCTTCTTTTAAGGTAAAACGCTATAATAGGTTACTACCCGTAACTAAGACTTCAGTCTTCTAAGGTTCGAGTGACACTGCTGGTAGTGTGTTGATTGGCCTCTTAAGTGATATGAGTGTGGCGGGATATAAAACTTGAGACGTTTGTAACGATTGACAGGTTCAAACTATTGAATTGAAAAGTAAATAATGACAAGGATTGACTATTTGAAAATTTTAAAATTGAAATTATAAAATACTTAAACTGAAATGACGCAAATGAAAACTGAGAAAAATGTGATTGAACAAACAGAAAATGAGCAAAATGAGACGCACAAAGAAAAAATGACACATGAACTCGCAAGAAAATAGCACACTGAGAATTCAACAGAAAAAGAAATATTGATAAAACCATGTGTCATTGAAGTCTATAAATAAATTTTTACAAAGTGTTTTTGATAAATATGATAAATAAATAAAATCTTACCAAGTTAGCCCAAATGAATATCCCTGAATGAGCTTGAAAATTTGGTTGAAATTTGATTGAAAATTGATGAAATTGAAAGTTGAAATTTGTTGAAGTTGAAAATTCATTGATGTTGAAATTTTGTATACGAACCCATCTCCTCGCACTTCTCTCTCATAGAGAAGATAAAAAACTTGGATTGGAAATCAGAAAAAGTGAATCGGATTTATGAGTCTCTCAAATACCCGAGAGACTTTGAATAATGACGTAATCTATTTATAAGTAATTAGCTAAAGTATAATTTTTTTATTGCACGATTTTTTATGTGATAATTAAATAAAAACAATCAAACGAAATAACTTTTTCATTCAATGATCGCGTTACACTGGCCCAACCAGGATGCAAAAGTTATTTTGTAGCTGAATACACACTATTCAGATCATCCACCAAATCATGTTCATCTGTTTGATGAATGACTATCAGTTCTCTGACAGCACGTGTTGTTTCACGAAACGATTTCTCATTGGCATTTTTGTAAAGAACAGTCACTTTACGAATTTTGTTATCATTACCGTGATGCGTTTCTTTGACGATTCCGTATTGGTAAGTGGAAGAAATAGCAGAATCATTCTTTGCGAAAAGAACAATATCGTCGACGGCGATATCACGATCTTGGACGAACCATTTTGGTTGGTGCATCAACTTTGGTACATTGTTGATGAGCCATTGATCAAACCAAGCGTTGTAGATTGCAGTGTTTGAGTTGAGTATTTTGGAGAAGCTTTTCGTAACTTCTAACGGACCAGCCGGATTACGATCATTGTTTCGTCCTAACTTCAATCGATTTGGCGTGATAAGGTCCATGGTATCGAAATTGGACACAATACCATTGACTGCGACTTCGAACAAAGTTCGAAGTCGACCAAAACGTCGACGTGAAGACGATGTTGTAGATCGTTGAAACTGATTTTGGTGTCTTGGAAGCCTTTGATGATTTGACTTCCTCGATCAACGTACATTGTCTTTGGATACCCATTGTCGCAAGCGAAACGAGTGAACGACATGAGGAACGACGGAGTACTGTAGTCGTCCATCACTTTGATTGACAATGTTGATGTAGAGATGCAGCAATAGAGTGATAACCAGATCTTGATAGTTTTACGTTTGTTGTGGCTTGATTGAATAGGCTTGGAAGGGTCCAGCGCGAGGTCACATTGTGTGTTATAGAAAGCAGGAGCAATCGTTCTGCAACAACTTGGTGTTTTGCCCATGCTGACTTTGACTTTCGATTTTTTTCGAGGAAACGACACAATTTGCAAGATGCTTTGACCTTCTTTGCAACTTCGCGTCCTTCAATGATGAATGCCTTCTGGGATGCATAGCGTAACGTAGCTTCGATGCCGGAATGTTTGACGACTTTGTTGTGCCAGTGAACTTCACTCAGGACGGCGTAGGCGATGGGTGAATGTTTGCTGATGATTGGAACGCAGAAGGTCGTTTGATGTAGATCCATCATCACTTTCGTCATCGGAGTGATCACGTTGATTTCGTCTGTTGGCATGATACGACCAGTATACGTTAGGATGCCGTCAATCTCTGTTGATATGCGTTTGTACTTCTCTTTACTGACGAACTGTTTCACCTCTTCAGTACCCTTGCGCCAGAAGTACGTCTCGGCTTGCTTGAGTTGATCGTCAGTCAGTCGTCCATTTGATTTGAATTCGTAGGTTGGTGCAGATGATTGTTTACGTAGAGCTACTAAAGATCTAAGTAGTTGTAGAAATTTAATGGCTTGAGCAAGTATTCTGATGACCTTTTGAAAACGAAACTTATTTGGGTCAATCAGATATTTTGGAGCATGAATAGTGATCTCGAACTTCGGACACAATCTTCATTGATGCCAAGTAAACTTCACGACTGCCTTGAATTGCCTCATTCTTGATTTCACATAAGTCAGTAGAATTAAAATTAATTTGACTTACAGTTTTGGTTGGGAAGGTTGATTTGTCACCCCTGAGCCAGGAGTGCCCATTGATCCATGTTGATTTGCTGCTGATATCGTCTATTGTTGCACCTTTACGAGTTGCGATATCTGCGAGCATGTTGTTGTGTCGATGTGTTGCCAATCTTCACGAGTTGTGTGTCGAATGATTTCGCTATTATTCGATTTCGAACGAATGGCTTGAGGGAGATTTCATCATTACTGATCCAGTGTAGAACGATGGTGCTGTCTGTCAATTTGATTGATCCGTTGTGTTTGGACTTCAATGCACGTTTGACGACTTCGGAAGTATGAGTGTTGAGGACAGCTGCTTCGAGTTCAGCTCGATGTTGAGTTGATGATGACAAAATCTTTGATCGAGCAAATACGAGTTGGCACGAATATTCACCGTTTAAACGTAGTATTCTGGCATAGATAGCAACGGCTGCCATCTCTTTGGTTGCATCACCGAAGTCGATGGTCTCAATCATTAAGTTAGCTGCATCATCAGGCACGATGGTTCTGGCGTATCGAATTGATTTTATCTCTTGAATCATTTCGAAGTTGGATTCCCATATGGCTCTAAGGTTGTCCGGTATGGCATCGTCCCACTTCAAACCACGTTGTACGATGTTGTGGAGATCAATCTTGAGTGATGCAGTGATTGGTGTGATCCCTAGTGATGTCGAATAGCTCGTGCACCTTGGATACGCAATGACGCCTTGTGAGGGTGGATGGAACGATACCAACTTTCTCATCTGGTTTCTTTCCTCGTCGTTTCTTGGCGAAGTTTAGTTCGGATACGTCGATCGATACTTCGTCATCTTTAGGATACCAAGTCATTCCTCCTACACCGATTGATTTGCCATCTTTGGAGAGTGATTCTGGAGGATCGCTGCCACTGAAGGTGAAGCCTTTTAATCCGAATCCACCTCTACCGAGTGAGATTTCCATTTGGTCGGCTTTTTCCATGGCGGTTTTGAGATTGTCTTCTCCAGTGATACAGTCGTCGACATAGAGATCGAAGTTGACAATGTGATCGATCTCAGGGAATTCGTTTTTGGATAGTGCTGACGTTTGTCGTATTGCTCGCTCTGCCTGGTTGCCGCTCGATTTAACCCCATAAATCAAGGTTTTGATAACTTTTTCTTCCGGAGGTTGGTTGGGATGAAGATCGTTGTTCCACAAGTATCGTTGGTAGCACCATTGGCTTTGAACGAGTTTGATCGCGTTGTACATTTTGGTTACGTCAGTATGAAATGCGACTTTGTGACAGTACCAGCGAATGAGGATTTCGACAAGTTTATTCATACCGTTGGTGCCCTTTGCGAGAATTGAGTTAAGACTGTAGCCGCTGTTTGTTGGTTGTGATGCGTCGAAAACGACTCGGCAAGGTGTTGTGACGGAGCTTGCTTTCCAAACTGCCCTCCATGGTATAAAGTTTTGAATTGGGCTGTGTGCCAATTGGTTTTGAACGTTGGGATGAAGGTTCCTGATGAAGTCGACGTGGCCAAGTTTTTGGAGCTTAGCCTCAGATTCGATGACGTCACGTTTGTCATTCGGGTAAGAGGATAACTTCTTGACTTGTTGGTCGTACACCTTCTTGGCCTTCATTCGATTTGGATGTAGTCTGATATTGGGATCTTGTGTGAAGGGTAGAGTCGCCACAGTGATCTTCTCGTTTGGTATGACTTCGATTGACTTGTTGATGATATCTTGTTCGATCTCTTCACGAATACTGATGGCTGTTATGGAATCGTTGGTCTTGCAGTTTTCGCAGTCTCGACACTTCATACATCGGTAATTGATGATGCTACCAGCTGTCTCTGCTTCGTCGAATTGGTTTTTGTTGGGTTTTGCACAAAGGAGTGGTACGTCTGGGTTGACACTAAAACCAGACTTGTAAATTGTTAATTGATTTGAAAAGAAAGTATTCTTACCACTTCCTTTGAATTGCTGTTCGATCATTGAGAATATTTGGTGTGGTCCTCCAATCATACCACGACTGCCATCTGGATTTTTGAACAATGATTTGTAAATGGTGAGTCCTGAAGGCATTTGGAAGATCACCTTGGGGTGGTATCGTAGGTATCGTATGCCAATCATAAAGTCGACGTCACCTCCGACAGATGATGAAAGCTTTGGTAAAGTTGACGGATTCCCTCCACTCCGACGAAATGCATCATGGATATCATCTTTGACTTGACCATCGAGAGGGTAATTTGGAAATGTTGAAGTGATCTTCTTGAGAGCGACACCGGTGAGTGTCACATTTGAGCCGTCAAAGGTTGGTAGATCGATACTGTAGATGCCCTTGGATGACAGTGTTGATACGTCGCCAACACCACCAAGCTTGATAGGTCCCTTTTCTTGAAGTCGGGCTCTCGATTCCAATTGATCGATCGCGTGGTCACGTACAACAAAATCGCTGCACCCAGAATCGTAGAAGATCAGGTAAGATTTTGAGTTGATGATGATTTGTTGAAGCTGATATATACCTGAAGCTGAGTCGTCATTTTGTGGACGGATTGGAAAAGATTGAAACGTGTAGTAGTTCGATATCGTTTTTGAAAATTCTGGGATGTTGGGTCGTTTGACAATGCATCGGGATTTGAATTGTTCCAGTACTTCTTGGTTGCCAGGATCTGACTTGTGGTCGTTGCAAACGAGAATGTGCTTCTTCATTGTGTACTTCTCGTGGCTCGGATGTTGACATGTGAAGACCTTTTGACATTTGCCTTCACGATGTTTTCCTGTAGTGGCTTGAGCTCCTGGAAATAAGCACTGATAGCAAAGGTTTTTACGTTTGAGTTCTGCAAAACGATTTGAAGGTGTCATTTCGACGAACTTTTTGCACACAAAGTATTGAATCAATTTTGTGCCCTGTGGACCAGAAGTCAATATATGATCGGACGAATCACAAATAAAACATTTCGATTGGTCAGGAGGGGATGAAGTAGGATCACTCACCTCTGTATCAGTATAATGTGAACGTGGTTGTTTCGGTGGTTGTTTTGGAGGTTCGTTGGTTTGCTTCTTGATCTTCATCTTTTGTTGCTGAATCTTCATCTCTGATTCAAGGAAAATGATGAGTCTCTTCCATTCAGCTTTGGGGGATAACGTTTCGTTTGAAATCTGTGTCAACCAACGAGATAATCTAGCATCTCCGATCAGCGAGTAGATTTTGTTGATACCACCTCCATAGTAGAGGAACTGCTCGATCTTGTGTGTTTCTGCAGTTGTCGATAACTCTTTGAGGAGATTGACCATCTTGTTGAGGGGCGTTGGCTGTGGATTCAGGATCTTTCATCCGATAGAGAGGATCGAGATTGGCCAGTCGGGTTGAGTTTTTGGTTGAGTAGTATCATAACGTCACCATATGTTGATTTAAGGCGTGACCAAATCTCGTCAATGTCGGTGAGCATCTTGACGACACCTAAAGCTGGTTCTTGTAGGTAATTATTCTTTAGAAGATCTCCTAACAAATGTTTTGGTGTTGATTTCTCGTGGACCTTACTGAAATGTTTTTGAAAGTATAAATGTCTATGACGTCATCGTAGCCACTAAATTTGCTAATTTCGATATTAAGTTTGGCAGCTGAGAAGAGCTTTTGTTTGTAGACATCACGATCTCCAAGAGAGAGAAGAGGTTAAGTGTTCGACAAAATTTGACTTTGTTGTAATTAATAGTTTCATACCTCTCTCCTAATGTTTTAATTTCCCATAGGTTTCAGGAGTTGAAACTGGTTTTTTCTAGCAGAATAGATTGATATTTCTTGGCAATTCTGTCGATTTGGTTATCTCTGCTGGCAAGACTGGATTTGATCTGGATAAGCTCTTCATCGGTGAGATTGGATGTATTCTGTTCGAATTCTTTGATAAGGTCGTTAACTGTTCTTGTAGTGTCCTTGATGGAGAAGAGTAGAGCGTCTTTCTTACCATCGTTTTGTTGTTGAATCTTTGTGTCCACGATTTGTCTGAGTTTTGCTCTGGAGTCTTTGATTTTACGTACATAATCTCTGATTGATTGAAGAGATGCTTTTGTCGAGACGAGAAGCTCGTGTTCTGGGTTTTCGGCATGGATTGCGTTCTCGTTTTCTCTGAGGAGCAAACGTAGCCCCATCAGTTGTTGAATAGATTCATCTATGTCGGTCAACGTGGAGGTGGGATTCTCCTCAATGACACCGGTGACCTCTTGAATGGCGATTTTCGTTGAATTGATTATTTCGACGGACATTTGAGACGTTTGTAACGATTGACAGGTTCAAACTATTGAATTGAAAAGTAAATAATGACAAGGATTGACTATTTGAAAATTTGAAAATTGAAATTATAAAATACTTAAAAAATGACGCAAATGAAAACTGAGAAAAATGTGATTGACAGAAAATGAGCAAAATGAGACGCACAAAGAAAAAATGACACATGAACTCGCAAGAAAATAGCACACTGAGAATTCAACAGAAAAAGAAATATTGATAAAACCATGTGTCATTGAAGTCTATAAATAAATAAAATCTTACCAAGTTAGCCCAAATGAATATCCCTGAATGAGCTTGAAAATTTGGTTGAAATTTGATTGAAAATTGATGAAATTGAAAGTTGAAATTTGTTGAAGTTGAAAATTCATTGATGTTGAAATTTTGTATACGAACCCATCTCCTCGCACTTCTCTCTCATAGAGAAGATAAAAAACTTGGATTGGAAATCAGAAAAAGTGAATCGGATTTATGAGTCTCTCAAATACCCGAGAGACTTTGAATAATGACGTAATCTATTTATAAGTAATTAGCTAAAGTATAATTTTTTTATTGCACGATTTTTTATGTGATAATTAAATAAAAACAATCAAACGAAATAACTTTTTCATTCAATGATCGCGTTACAATGAGTGATTCCTCATTCTAGGAAGGTAAAGAATAAAGAAAGATAAATAAAAAGGTGAAGATAAATTAAGGTTTCAGTTGCCTGGAAAGTAGTATCTTTTTAGAAACTGGATTAGGAATCAATATAAGGTGTTAGATTACACGCAGTAAAATTTGTTAAATTTGTCTAGCACAATATGCTCCATTATTGAATGCATTTACATCTAAGAAAAGTTTGAAAATCTCTCATGGATCAAAACACTACCCTCAACATAATCTCAGCAAAAGCTGAAACATCATCACACCCCCAATTGCTCGACCGACAATAACAACAAATATGATACAAAACAACAAAACATTCAAACAAACAATTATACAAAGAAAAAGAAAATGGCAAGATGAAGACAAAGCCTAGAGTCAGGTGTGGTACCAAGAGTAAGCACTCTCTGGCGCCCGCGAGCCACCCGTCATCTTTACCAAAGAAGAAATACAGTATATAGCCCCCAAAACGGAGACGGCCCCTAAAACGGAGGTTTTCATTAAAATGAAGATTCTGACTTGTAGATTTATCAGAATTAAACGATTTTTGTTTATTTTGAAAGAATGATGGTTATACTTAAAAATGAGCATGTTTTTGCTGGTTTCAGACAGATTCAAAACAACATATTTGCGTATAAAGGAAATATTTTAACACCAAAATTAGATAAACATTGCATATAACTCACTCTAGCTCCTTGGATATTGAAAATAAGTTATGAAAACGGGTTATAGGAAACTTTCTACACCTAATGCCGTTCAGAAAATGTAAATATATCTGTGACTTTAGAGGCTGGGTAAAAGATATAGCATCTTGAAGGACAACCAGTATTTTGGAACCCTAGAATCAGCATTGACAAAACCGAAAATTCTAAATGTGAGAAAAAGCAAAAAATCTTGGAATTCTATTCCTATCACCTTGAGTCAATAGTTTATAACAAAAAATTAACATTATATATAAAATTTTTCGCTGAATCAGCAAAAACGGCAAATTCTGTCATTTTTTTGCAAAATATAGGAGAAAAATATCTTTAAAGCTTAATATTTTCAGTTTCATCAGTTAAGCTTTTTTTCTAAAATTTTCACAGCTTATTCCATACATGAATGGAACTATTTTCAAAAGAGATTTGTTTTCAAACACTTGATTAAGACGTTGTTAAATCAAAATTGTCATTTTGAAAATTTCTAAATTTTCAGTTTGGACTTTGCAATATCGAAAATCTTAAAATATTTCACAAAAATCATAAATTTTACATCCATCGGGTCGTAAATTTAAAGAAAAACACAAATATGTTCATAGTTTTCCCCCTATTACCACTGGGCTTAATAATTTGATTTTAACTACACCTCCGTTTTGGGGGCCCCAAACCTGCATTTTGACGACCAGGGGTATACTGTAAAAATTTTATCAAATAAATTTATGCCCAAACCCCTCTAAATCATATTTCAAAACTATGTTCAAAATTTTGTATTCATATCTTAAAGATATCTCGAGAAATCGCTAAAATTTCAAACCTCCGTTTTGGGGGCCATTAGAAAAAAGCTACCTGTCTTTAAGCGATTGAAAAATTTTGAAAAAAAATTCCAGGAAATAAAGTAGAGATGTTAAAGGTTTTCATGCAGCAAAGATTTTTGTAAAATCTCTTTTCCTCTATAGATTTGAGAGAAATTTCAAATTGGATCGCCGTTTTGGGGGCCACATACTGTAGTGTTGATCAGACACTATTTCGTACATAAAAAAAAACAGAGAAGAGTATGGAGAGCCGTTTGTAGAAAAATTCACACGATCATTTCTTCGATAAATATGTAACATTATCGCTCGGTAAATTCAATTTTCATTCTGTAAATTCAACATTATCATTCTGTAAATTCAATTATCATTCTATAAATTCGATTATCGTTCGGTAAATTCAATTTTCATTCATTTTCGTTCGGTAAATTCAATTTTCGTTCGGTAGATTCAATTTTCGTTCGGTAGATTCAATTTTCGTTCGGTAGATTCAATTTTCGTTCGGTAAATTCAATTTTCGTTCGGTAAATTCAATTTTCGTTCGGTAAATTCAATTTTGGTTCGGTAAATTCAATTTTCGTTCGGTAAATCGACTTTTTTCATTTTTTCACTAATTTGTTTTATTTTGAAATAGTCTGGTCTGGTCTGTGTCTGGTGTCTGGTGTCTGGTGTCTGGTGTCTGGTGTCTGTCTCTGGTCTGGTCTGTGGAATACCCATGGCTTGATCAGTCAAAGACCTGAGATCAGATCGTCATTGCTCTCTGCCCACCACGCTGAAATTCTAAATCAGGCGGTCGTAAAAATGGTAGATTTTAATCGGATAGCTAAATCGATAAAAAAAATCGACGGCTAATCGATATAAATATCGATGGCTAATCGATATAAAATATCGATTAAAAATATTATTGATGCGATTGGTCGATTTTATCGATCGGTAAGACACCCGCATTTCTGCTAGTAGACTAGGAACGAGCAAAATGATAGCAGTCAGTTCAATGTAAAATCTCGTATTCATGCAACATTGTAAAAAAAACCGCGGGAAAAAATCAGGTGGCAGATTCAACGTGCATTCCCAAACCCTCCCTTTCTTTTAAAATATAACTATTATGGGAATTTTGGAAAAATCTCAGGGTTTTTTGTTTCTAAATACTAAAATCAATCTTTCCCAAAAGTAGTGTCACCTGGTGGGATTCGAACCCATGTCGAATCTTCAAATTTTTAGAAAGTAAAAGAATAGGAATGTCACTGCGCCACCAAACATTGCGAAACTAACAAATTATTTTCTTATTAAAATAAGGGTTTGAAGATGACTAGGGCCCGACACTTGGAAACGAAACCGAAACAAAAGTAAACAAACCAGGAAAATGGTACCGAGCTCGAAAATTACTTTTTGATGAATATCGAGATTGCTCACGCGCGGAAAATTTCGTGCGCGTAAGCGCACAGGCGAGCGCAGCGTTTTGTTAGGGATAGGCACCAGAAGCCGTGTGCTCATCCCTAACATGCACCCAGACGGCGGTGCACCTTCCCGGTGGTGCACCCGTGTGTGTGTGGTCTTCTTGGAGCAATGGCGATCATAACAGTTAGCCTAACTCGTCACTCGGACTTTTTTATATATACACCATATTTCACTTTATAAATTTGCTCAAATTACAGATGATGAAACGACCCGGTGGCCCAGTCGATAGGGCGTTGGTTTTCAAATCACTGACAAGAATACTTTGGTGGTTCGAATCCCACTATGGTCCAAAAATTTCAAAAAAATTTCTAAGTCCGTGAGCAATCTCGTTATTTATCACCATGTCGAAAATTAAAATCGAAAGTAGGAAAGTGAAAGTAAACAGACTGACAGACGTTAGCAGGATAAAAATGGATGGAGAAATCAAAGATTCCAGGAGCAAACGTTCATCCTATTATCATAAGCTACCAGCTGAAGCAAAAAGCAGGTATGATGCCAAGCTTCTTGCAATGCAGCTTGTGTATGATCCACTTGTGATTGGAAAAACGTACTACCCGTTGACTGACCATTTTGAGCAAATGGCCAAATTTGAGTTATGCTGATATATATGCATATCTCATTAACCACCCCAGCACATATAGCCATCAGCAGTTGAAGGCATACAAAGGACTTGATGGGTATAAATATGTAATTGCAAAAATTGTCAACAATGTCCTCGTCAAACCAATGAAACTTAAAGATGGAAACTACCATTTGGTCATGGCAAAGGTACGCCATGGTCAAAGTATGTTTAGCAAGACCCCAGCTCGGGCATGGGTGTATTTGAATCCTGATGGCGAGGTTTGTTATGCCCATTGTACTTGCATGGCTGGACTTGGTGAAGCATGCTCACATATTGCAGCAATCTTATTTTTGCTTTACATGTCCACAAATCATAGAGAGCGGATGTCATCTAACTCGTGCACATCACTAGAATGCCCTTGGCTGCCAGATTCTGCTGTC
Organism: Clytia hemisphaerica; assembly: GCF_902728285.1. Taxonomy (NCBI): domain Eukaryota; kingdom Metazoa; phylum Cnidaria; class Hydrozoa; order Leptothecata; family Clytiidae; genus Clytia; species Clytia hemisphaerica. Next base: position 216,563 of record NW_027104262.1, on the reverse strand, counting down.
AAAGAAGTTGAGTGTCTACCAATATCAAAAATTGATTTCAGTGACCCTAAGAAACGAACTGAAAGTGATACTACTGCCACAAAAGTGAAAGAAAAAAACCCCTTTTCAAGTGTACCGAAGCCTACAAAAGATGAGCAAAATGCCTTTCTTTATATTGCTTGTTGGTAACAGTGCCGTTCTTTTGTCTTTCATTGGTTCCTGAATATAGTGATGACTATGTACCCTTTTCAGGTTGCTACAGAACATGGCAATAAATTTGAAAAGGATGCAAAAGATACCTTACTTGTATACTTAAGCTCACAGCATCAGAATTGTGTGATCAAGGATTGCGGATTTTATCGATCAAAAGACTATCCATTTCTGGGTGCTTCTCCAGATGGAATAATGGAGTGTTCTTGTTGTAGTGTTGGCTATGTAATTGAGGTAAAATGTCCCCATAAATGTACAAAATCTGATATGATAGACCTTTTTTTAAAGAGGCCACTCTGTTGAATAATTATGTACTCCAGCAGAAAAACAATGATACAGCCATGCATAATTACTGTACATGCATATTGTAATAATTGATGCATTGTTTATCTGCTGGAGTACATAATTATTCAACAGGGTAGCCTCTTTAAAAAAAGGTCTATTCACCTTGCAGCCACAGATAATGATTTTTGTATGGAAAAAAGAGAAAGGAACTGAAAATAAATATAAGCTTAAACATGATCACCCCTATTATTATCAAGTACAGTTACAAATGTTAATCACAGGAATACCTAGAAGCTACTTTTATTGTTTACTCGCCCACTGTATCTCTGATTCAAGAAATTTTTATAGATCCTGATTTTCTTAATGAGAAAGTACCCATCTCCAAACAGTTTTATGTGAATGTTATTTTGCCAGAATTAACCAGCAAATGGTATTCAAGGAAATCTACAAAAATTCCAGAATTTACAGTTGAAAAACACTTCCTCAAGTGTTGAAAATTACTCAAAGATTTGTGTTGTACATGTAATGGGGAAATGAATGAAGATGTAATTGTTTGTGGAGACAAATCATGTGTTGTTAAACTGTATCATTTAAAAATGTGTTGGTTTGGAATCTGCCCCTAAAAAGAAGTGGTTTTGTCCCTATTGCAGTAAAAAGAAAACACGAAAATCTAAAACAAATTGAACTTTTATATTTTAACATACTCTTTACAATAGCATAACTACATAAATATTTTATATATAATTAAATAAATAAGTAATTAATAATAAATTATTCCGTATTCTTCAAGGAAAATTGATTCTAGTCTTTTTTCACATATTTTCTAAGGAAAATTGACCCATATATTTTTGAGATTTATTTATGTATTTTATTTAGAAAATTTAGGTCTTAATTAAGTGATGAAATTATTCCGTATTCTTCAAGGAAAATTGACCCAATATATTTTTGAGATTTATTTATGTATTTTATGAAGAAAATTTAGGTCTAAGTGTTGAAAATATTCCGTATTCTTCAAGGAAAATTGATTTTAGTCTTTTTTCACGTATTTTCCAAGGGAAATTGACCCAATATATTTTTTAGATTTATTTATGTATTTTATGAAGAAAATTTAGGTCTTAAGTGTTGAAATTATTCCGTATTCTTCAAGGAAAATTGATTTTAGTCTTTTTTCACGTATTTTCCAAGGGAAATTGACCCAATATATTTTTTAGATTTATTTATGTATTTTATGAAGAAAATTTAGGTCTTAAGTGTTGAAATTATTCCGTATTCTTCAAGGAAAATTGATTTTAGTATTTTTTAACTTATTTTCCAAGGAAAAAATTGACCCAATATACTTTGAGAGCTATTTGTGTATTTTATGAAGAAAATTTAGGTCTTAAGTGTTGAAATTATTCCGTATTCTTCAAGGAAAATTGATTTTAGTCTTTTTTCACGTATGTTCCAAGGGAAATTGACCCAATATATTTTTGAGATTTATTTATGTATTTTATGAAGAAAATTTAGGTCTAAGTGTTAGAAATTATTCTGTATTCTTCAAGGAAAATTGATTTTAGTATTTAGGTATAAATGTTAGATATTATTCCGTATTCAAGGAAAATTGATTTTAGTCTTTTTTACGTTACGTATTTTCTAAGGAAAAAATTGACCCAATATACTGTTGAGAGCTATTTGTGTATTTTATGAGGAAAATTTAGGTCTTAAGTGTTGAAATTATTCCGTATTCTTCAAGGAAAATTGATTTTAGTCTTTATCACGTATGTTCCAAGGGAAATCGACCCAATATATTTTTGAGATTTATTTATGTATTTTATGAAGAAAATTTAGGTCTAAGTGTTAGAAATTATTCCGTATTCTTCAAGGAAAATTGATTTTAGTATTTAGGTCTAAGTGTTAGAAATTATTCCGTATTCTTCAAGGAAAATTGATTTTAGTCTTTTTTACGTTAAGTATTTTCCAAGGAAAAAATTGACCCAATATACTGTTGAGAGCTGTTTGTGTATTTTATGAGGAAAATTTATATATAAATTTATGACCCAATATATTTTTGAGATTTATTTATGTATTTTATGAAGAAAATTTAGGTCTAAGTGTTGAAAATATTCCGTATTCTTCAAGGAAAATTGATTTTAGTCTTTTTTCACATGTTTCAAGGGAAATCGACCCAATATATTTTTGAGATTTATTTATGTATTTTATAAAGAAAATTTAGGTCTAAGTGTTAGAAATTATTCCGTATTCTTCAAGGAAAATTGATTTTAGTCTTTTTTACGTTACGTTACGACCCAATATATTTTTGAGATTTATTTATGTATTTTATGAAGAAAATTTAGGTCTAAGTGTTAGAGATTATTCCGTATTCTTCAAGGAAAATTGATTTTAGTCTTTTTTCACGTATTTTCCAAGGGAAATTGACCCAATTTTTTTCACACTGCTCTTATCATTTCTGGCGTGAAAAAATTTGTGTATTTTTCGTGGAACAATTATTATTTATTGATGAAGTATATCAATTATATTTATTTTAATAATACTGTTAATAGAGCTTTAATATCTTTGAAAATCAATTAAATGTATAATTTGTTATAACTGAAATTTAAATTATGAAGAATTAGAATGTTAAAAAACATTACAACCAATAAAATAACAAAAATCAATCTCAAACAAAGTTACCGAACTTTATTTTTTAAAGCAACCGTTTCTTGAAACACATATTAAAACAAGTCAACAATAACAGTTTTCAATCTTTTGGAATAATGCTAGGGCAGACATTGCACAATGCGCTGCACACAAGGACGATGTCTGTTATTTGACTGTAGTTATTCACATCATTCATAACAGTGTTGATGGCTAAAACCCTTTGCAAATAAGTATACTTATTTCTCAGTAGACCAATCACTCTTTCAACATGAATTCTCACCCTGGAAATTGATCTCGAGGTATCCACTTCTTTCATACTCAATTGTGATTTACCTTTTGTGAAAGCAGGGATGACAATTTCAGCACAGTAAAGGGCAGCTGATTCCTGTAACGTGAACCCTCTATCAGCAAGAACTACATCTCCTGGTTCAAGTTTGGATATCAATCCACTGTTTTCTGTTAGATAAACATCTGAAACTCTTCCTCCCCAAGGCTCTGAAATAAAAGACACATCTCCTGGTTCAAGTTTGGATAGCAATCCACTGTTTTCTGTTAGATAAACATCTGAAACTCTTCCTCCCCAAGGCTCTGAAATAAAAGACACAGTCCCTTGTGGTGTTATTCCGATCAAAACTATGATGGTGTTGTGTTTCTTATATTGGGAATATGTTGATGCCCGAGCAACAATTTCGGAAGGCTTTTCAATGAATATTTCGAAGCAATCGATGATAACTGCGCACTTTCTGAATGATTCACGGAAACATGTCGGCATAGTTTTATACAGCTCATCTCGTTCAGGCCAACGAACCAAAAAACTCATGCGCCTACCACCCATTGTCCCAATCCAGCGCTTAAAAATTCTACTAACTGTAGATTGATGGACTCTAAATCTTAGGGGGGGGGCGTACGGGGTTTCTGATTTCCGAAATTCCGAGCATTTTTGACCTGATTTCCGATATTCCGCCGCAAAAATATTTCGCTAATTCCGATACCGAATTTTTTTTGTAGATGATGATTTTCACTTAAAGAAAAACTTTGCTATTGCCGCGCATAAAATTAGGGAAGAAACTGTGGGAAATAATATTTTTGCCACATACAGTACAACTATTATACCAACCTCGTGTCCCGTGTATCTCAAGCGTTATTTTTTGTTACTAATGGACACTGGAGAATACCCTGGAACTCGCTACGTCATAAAATGATTTGACCAATGTCAATTGTCTTTATTCAATTGATATTGATTTGACGTTAGAAAGATGTACCACCACTGCATTGACTTCAAAATTAAAGAGCAAATTAATTCCAGGGTAGTGTCTGGCGCCCATGCCATCAGCAAACGTTGAAAAAGCCGATAGTACGCTGGGAACGAGGTTGCTATTACACCCATTCTAGTTTCAAAATAAACACGCTTTACAAAATTAATAAAAATCATCGAACAAGTTCTTTGAAGTTTATCGGACTTCTGGTCACAGGATAACAGCTACCTTTTCTGCTGGTAAAATAGTGAGCCGAACATGGATACAAATGTTTAAGAGATTCTTTCACGGACGTCATAAATTCAACAGAAAGCGTCATCATATTCAACATGGTAGTGTTTTAAAAAATAAACATGTCGGTGTTTTTTTTAAGTTTTTTTAAAGACCATTCAGTAAGTTCAAGTGAGACAGAGAGATGTTATAGTAACTATCACATCTTTCTGAGATAGATAAACGATTTGGTCGAAACAAAACCATGAGCACCAGTTAGGGAATCCGGGGTTTAATTGATTCTCTTTCTAATGTCCGTCTCGAATGACGAAATAGAGAACAATGCTGCCTAGCGACCTGGCTTAATTTTCTGGGGGTGCAAACTATGAAATTGGCGCCCCTGGTATTTTTTGCGCCCTCCATCATTGTGAAAATATTAAACTGTAAGAGCAGTTTGGTTGAAAGTAACGCCCGGAATCTTAGAGTCAAAAAACTTGGAATTTTCATTTACAAGAAGATGGTGTAATGTTAACTTGATATATTTATTTCCTTGTAATTTGAAATGTCAAAGTTTTTGAACAAGGAGGCGCAACCATGGTTTGCGCCGACGGAAAACTTTTCAATTTTCAACTTTTAATCTGTCTAAAATTGCCCCATATTATACCGATTTAGCACCAAAAATAAAACCTCTCAAATAAAATACATGAGCTGTTGATACTTGAAATTGAAGTTTTGTATTTGTATCAATGTTGATGGTAGTTTTAAAAAAACTCAAGAGAAAGGATGCAAGAGCGTAAAAAAAGCGCCGCAGGCGAAAAAAAATTAACATAACACTTTATAAAAGGCGCTATAAACGTGTGGAAGCGCGCCAAATCGCCCAATTAAACATCAACCAAATTTTGGCACCCCTCTCAGATCTTTATGCACCCTCTGCACCCCCTGCCAGGTCGTCACTGAATGCTTCAAATACCATACCACTAGCCTCTGGAAGCGACATTCTGTGGAAAAGGGAAAAAATCTAGCTCACACCAATGTCCTCGGTAATGTAAATAAATCGCCTCAATAATTTGCGTACCCTGTTCTTATTTTTATTCACCCTTATTGAAGAGGGTAAGGAATTATAATTAGATAGAGACCATTGAAGCCCCTGCAAAAAACATTCTTGACCTTGAAACCGAAGTTAATATACTTTATACGTATACTGGCCATATTAAAAAAACAAGAAGACAAATGACCTTCTCACAAAGCTCTCAATGCATCGTGCCATTCATCGTACGAGCTTTGGTCCGTTTTGAAAGATCTTCAATTTTTTGCTGCTTACAAAAGGTCCGCGCAAGAAATAAGATTGTATTGCGGAGCAATCCATACCTATACCCATCCATACCTATTCCCATATATCCGCGCGACGCCGCTAGCATGACGCCTCTAGCTTGACGCCATTGATTCAGAAAGCATCTTTTGTGGATAGAAATTATTTCCGAAGCACATAATTCGATTCCGAAAAACCGAAACTAAAGCTCTTCAGACCGAATTTCCGCAGTAAAAATAGGCATTTTTCCGAAACCGAAGTCTTTTTGGATTCCGAAATACCGAAGTGTTTTGACATGATTACCGAAATTCCGCACAAAAATAGGCCCATTTCCGCAATACTGAAATCTCGTAAGCCCCCCACTCTGTAGGCAAGGTCTTGCTCTAAATGACCAAGCCTCAGTCTCATCAGAGTCATGATCATTTGTCGAAACTTGGAGAGCTTCGTTGTTAGAGTCGATTCGATGTATGGGGCATTGATATCATATACAGCTCTAAGAGCTGCTGCATTTGGAAGGCCAGTGTAGAAATTAATTTTGAAGTCACTGTCAAAAAAATTCCAATCCCATTTGTAATATTCAACTTCTGCCTGAAGATTTTTAATTTCACTGGATGAAATGGACGAGTCAAACGAAAAATCTATTTGGATCGAATCGTCAGTTTGACAGGCAGTTGAATGATTGGTTGCTTCACTAGCTGGATATTACTTAGTTTTCTGATAATAATGGATCTTCCAGTAACGGTTCCAAATCATTTTCGTGGTCTGTAGTTTCATTTGATGAATTTGAAATTTCATCATCAGAAATTTCGTTCACAGAAGGTTCGTTATCAGAAATTTCGTTCTCAGAAAGTTGATTATCTGAAGAGTCATTTTTATCAGAGGTTTTCGCATCGATTATTGATTCATTGCCTATAGCGTTTTGATTTTCAAGAAACTTTTGATGTCTTCTCTTGAAAAGTCTGTTGTATCGATCAATAGAAGGGTTATTTTCCTTTCTATTTTCAGCATCATAGTCATTAAAAATCGTTGGTATATAGCTCAGGTGTCCAGTGATATCAACTTGTTTCCCAGATTTAAAATGTCTACCACAAATTCTGGCAGCGTTTAGGTTATCAGGTAGACAGCCGTATTTCATGCAAGCCCTTATCCATAGTTCCCTTCGTTCCTTATTGACCGGGAAGCGATGAAATGGAATTTCCTCTCCTTTCTCTTTGATCGTGAACGTCTTTTCACCAACTGTCTTCTTCTTTTTGTAAACTCGATAAAATCGTCCTTTACAGTTGGGAATGGAACAGTTTTTTACCATCACGTCAATCAATTTTTAGGTTGCTATAAAAAAATTTCTTGCGTAGATTATAAAAGTGACAAGTGACACCTGCCAATCAATTTTATGTTTGACTAGTGTCTTTCGCCCCGGGGGCAAAATGGGTTACGGGGATGGTACGACCGCTGGTCAGGGTACCTTTTTTGACTCCTACGAGTCCCAGGTAGGGTCGCAAAAACACCAAAGTAGAAAAATCAGTCCCTCGTAGGGTGCCTTTTTGCTTTTTTGGGGAAAATTTGGATAATAATAGAAAACTTTTAATAGAGAATTTTTTCGGCCGGAAAAAAAAGAAAACAGTCAAAGGTAAAAAGAGAGTAATTTAATTAATGCGAGGAAGTTATTTTCACCATTTTGGACTAGTATAAATCCTCTAATTATTAGTGCGGGCACCAATTAACCTATTTTTTGATTTTCCTCTAATTTAATACGGTAAAGTTCAAATTTTCCTCTAATCATAGTACGATTAGAATAGCAAGATAATTTTAACGTATTACATTTTCATTAAAAATCAACCCTCAAAACCAGGTTTTTGATAGCTTCATATTGTGTTTTGAGCAGTCTATGAAACTTTGGAAATCATTTTTTGGGTGCTGATTTCGAAAATCATACTTATTTCGGCTGAAAATCAATATTCAGCATGCTCGCCTATGCACAAGTTAGGTAGATTGCCCTAAAGTAGGCATTTCTGTGTGGAGCATGTACCAACTGTTCTTCGACTATTTCCGGGTAATGTATTAAAGTTTATTCCAAAAGTATGTGGACACTTTGCTTTTTTAAAGTTTTCTCAACACCCATTTATGCTACATTAAAAAGTTATACACCGTTGGAAAGATAATTCTACCTCCAAGGTAGGTCCAAAAATCTAAAGGTTCAAAAGGTTGATATAAAACGAAAAATATAAGGAATCAGGGGAGAATCAGTTACCAAAATTTGCAAAATTTTTTACAATAGTACATTGGGAAGTCCATAAGTAGGAAGAACTGAAGCATAAGTTTCACTATAAAAATTGTTCACAAGAGTAGGAAAACCATCACCCGCCCGGTTTCAAGAAACACTACATTTTTTATTTTCACCTCAATACAAATTTATTTTAGAGAATACTGGAAAAACCGTTTTTCGGCATTTTATCGAGATATCATTAGTTTCTTCTGATTTTCTGCACAGGAGATGCGTATTACGAATGCCAAAAATATGACCGAATCCGAGTTTTGAGAAAAATGTTTATCCGGCTAAAAATGCCGGAAATCGCCGTTTCTCCAGATTTTTATTGGACTTTTTCCTTATGATATTGCGTTGTTTTTTTTCACACAAAAACATCAGTGTGCTTTTTCGTTCGTTCGTACTTTCATTATCAGGTAGGTCCAATCAGCATGTGGCTTGTTTTAATTTATTTCACAGGATGTCTTTTTCAAGTTAGAAATGTAAGGCTTTGCGATTTTTTATCTACAATTTTTTGAAATCATAACAATGGAAACAAGACGACTTGAAGTCGAAAATTTCGCCTAGAATTTAAACAACATAGGAAAAACAAGAAGTAGAGATTGAAGCCAATTTGAAATCTACTTCACATCGCGCCTTGATGAAACAATTTTGCAAGAACAACGAGGCTTAAAATCGCTAAAAAAAGAGACCAGTTTAAGAACAATTGTTGTTTAATTTTTAAGAACTAATAAACAAAGGTAATATCACCGTCTATCAAAAGTTATTGATTTGATTCTTATAAAGTAAATGCTTATAAGAAAAATGAATATACTCATATTGTGCACCATCCCTTGTTTACTTTGTAGCCATTTGTAAGGACTAATTACCGAAAGGTATATCGCCGTCTATAAAGAGTTATTGATTTGATTCTTATAAAGTAAATGCTTATAAGAAAAAAAATGTGCTCATATTGTGTGCCATCACTTGTTTACTTTGTAAGAACTGATTACCGAAAGGTATAGCACAGTCTATCAAGAGTTGTTGATTTGATTCTTATAAAGTATATGCTTATAAGAAAATGAATATGCTCATATTGTGCGCCATGTCTTGTTTACTTTGTAAGAACTAATTACCGAAAGGTATATTACCGTCTATCGAGAGTTATTGATTTGATTCTTATAAAGTATATGCTTATAAGAAAAATAAGTAAGCTCATATTGTGCGCCATCCCTTGTTTACTTTGTAACAACTAATTACCGAAAGCTATATCACCGTCTATCAAGAGTTATTGATTTGATTCTTATAAAGTATATGCTTATAAGAAAAATAAATATGCCCATATTGTGCGCCATCCTTTATTTACTTTGTAAGAACTAATTACCGAAAGGTATATCACCGTCTATCAAAAGTTATTGATTTGATTCTTATAAAGTACATGCTTATAAGAAAAATAAGTAAGCTCATATTGTGCGCCATCCCTTGTTTACTTTGCAAGAACTAATTACCGAAAAGTATATTACCGTCTATCAAGAGTTATTGATTTGATTTTATAAAGTATATGCTTATAAGAAAAATAAATATGCTCATATTGTGCGCCATCCTTTGTTTACTTTGTAAGAACTAATTACCGAAAAGTATATTACCGTCTATCAAGAGTTATTGATTTGATTCTTATAAAGTAAATGCTTATAAGAAAAATAAAAATGCTGATGTTGTGTGCCATTGCTTGTTTACTTTGAAAGAGATAATTTCCGAAAGGTATATCACCGTCTATCAAAAGTTATTGATTTGATTCTTATAAAGTATATGCTTATAAGAAAAATAAATGAGCTCAAATTATGCGCCATTCCTTGTTTACTTTGTAACAACTAATTACCGAAAGCTATATCACCGTCTATCAAGAGTTATTGATTTGATTCTTATAAAGTATATTCTTATAAGAAAAATAAATATGCTCATATTGTGCGCCATCCTTATAAAGAAAATAAAGAAAAAATCAAAACTGTGGAGCTAAAAACACAAAGATATATGACGTAATCCAAAGAAAACCCGCGAAAATCGTCCGTGGTTATACGAGCGTGTAATTTGTAAATTAAATTTAGTGAGTTCGTCCACCGTATCAAGCACTTTCGTTTTCTAATTTTTTTTCCGATGACACCGCGAAAGGCTATCGTAATACTTTCGCTATGCGAAATTAACTAGGTCACAGTGTGGATACCACACTGAAACGACCGCCGGCAAAAATTCATGTATTGTATATGCATTGTATATGCATGCTAAAATTTACGAAATTACTACGCTATAATTCGGATACGAGCGTCTTAAATCTTCATCTCCTTAATGTTAGATTTTTGGGACTATCTCCTTGGCATTTAACATTTAACAGCAAAATTAGCTATATTAGATTTGCAATAACAAATACAAATTTCCAGCTTTTATTCTTTATTTTTTGGAAAAGTCATGCGTTGAAAGAACAAACCAAATGCACAAAAAGACGACGTGACTTTGAAAGGAGAAAGTTTGTACTTTAAGACGGGAGGGGTCCACTACAAAGCGATGAATCCTAGGGATTATTGATAGAGATGTTTCTGAAGTCCTAGAAAAACTTTCAGAAATCTGATCTTTTAAAAAGTGAGGGCCAAAAGAGCGGTAAGTGATAGGGAGCATATTGCCGTGGGTGAAAATTTAAAAAGAAACCATAGTTTTGGTGGCTACAATTTTGAATGAGTATTCATAACACAAGATATTAGCACATTCGATAACCTTTACAAAAACATCCTTTTTCTTTGGCGACATTTAGGTTTAACAACTTTCAAATGGGTAAGAGGCTTCAAACGAAATGACATACATATTTTGTTGGTGTTGTAAGAAATGTGAGTTTGTAATAAATGAAAAATACAAGAATTCTAGTACAACAAAATGTTTAATTAACAAATAACTAATAATGCTGAAACATGAAATGAATTCCCAATATACTTTTTTTTTCTCTCATGATCTCTTCTTCAAAGAAAGTAAAAAAAGAATCTGTGGCGTATTTTTAATCAAGCGTCGTTTCATGATTTTAAAAAATTAATCAAAGTCGTTAATAATTATCCAAAGATAAATTGATAGGTTATAGTGATCGAGTAATCAGAACGAAAAGAAGAACTTAAAACTCCAAGTTAAGTAAAATAACAAAATAGATGAATGAAATAAAATTTGAAGCATTCCCTGCATTGCGAATTAGCCAAACTATGCCTTAGTAAAAGTAAGTTTAAAAACAAAGACGTTTGTCTCTAGAGTAAATTTACGATGTAAATAAAATATCAAAAATACAAGCTACAAAACATTTTAAAAATTAAGTTTTGTTCAATAAAAGACAAAAGAAATATGCAAATAAAAACTGGTACAAAGTTTTAAATAGAATGTTTGCATGTATGTATACATAAATGTATCAACGTAAAATATCAAAAATAAGCTAAAAAGTAAAGTACTTCAAAATGTATATTATATTATATATTATAACAAAAGAAAATATGCACATAAAATCAGTATAAACGTTAGTAAGTTTTTGAAATAGGATATTTCTGTTTTTCCTATAAAACTTAAACTTAAAGTTTAAATATCTTTTCAATAAATAACAAAATAAATATACACATGTAAGAAAGTTAAAAAGGCTCTTCTTAATCCTTTGTCTTTGGATTTAAAAAAGGTTTACTTTCATTTATATTGAGACGGAAATATCGTTTAATTTTGAAAAGGCAACAAAAAGAAATTAAAAACAGTTTTAAACACTGAATAGAGTTGTAATAAAGGGCGAATGTATTAAAATCAAATTTCTTTCACATAACGATTTAGCTAGGTTTGAACAGGTTCAAAAGATGTCAATATAACGTGATCAAAAATACATGTAAAATAAGTTCAGTGTAAGTTCAAATAGTTCGGTGTATTCATATTTAATTAATACTGGTTATGACGTTTCTTCTTGTATTGATGACAACATTAATATTTTCCAAATCCAAAATCGACTGTTTTAATGTTGTTAAGTCCTTGACGGTAGATTCACCAAAGAACGTGTTTAAGACATCGCCATAAACTTTTGAAGAGATAATTTCGTCTTTTGAGTCGAAAAAGTCGATCATAACGGTTATTGAGGAAGATTTAGAATTCTGGGTAAGTTTATCAACCGAGAAAATTTTTCCGCATTCTTTGGATGAACAAGAACACATACCTGTTCCAGTTTGGATATTAACCTTGTTGTTACAAAATAAACAGGAGAGAAAGGTATTGGCTTTGATTGCTAATACTGATTTGATTGTCACGGTTTTTTCTTCCACTGAGTGATCGATTTCAATGGGATTGAAGGTTACATCGATGTCTGTTGATAAAAAACAGACAGAAGTGGAAAAATCTGTCCCCAACACAATCTCGTCACTGTTTGGCAACAAGATTAGTCAGCTGTAGCAGTTGGTTTTCTCTGATAATATCTATCATATCATTCCAAAATGTTATTTTCATTGAAGCGGTTCCATCGTGGATTAGACACTCTCGTTTTTTGTCTGTGCGTTGCTTGTTGTTTTTTTCGTAGGTTTTCAAATTGGGTTTTTCGAGAAACTTGATTTTACCAATGATAGATGGGATCGAACCTTCACCATCCACAGTGCTTAGATTGTATGAATCTGCCTCGTTCAAATCGAAGGTTATCCTGATTTTAGCTTCTTCAATATAACTGCTTTTGTTGAAAAAATGCAATCCGTTACCTTTGTTAAGCTTCATTATAGAAACTGGTTCCTTGTTGTGGAAATATGATAATAATTCTTGTCGCACTCCAGTAAGGTCCGGATGGTTGTTCACCAAAATCCTTTGAAATATAGTTGGACCTGTTTTGAAATGAACGTAAAACTGCTTTCTGGTTTTTTCACGATTTAGTTTGATTAAACCAACTGCTCCAACATAACCATGGAAATCTGAGAAAAGTAAAAAAGTCATCATTAAAATTTCAGGTTGTCATGTAAAATATATTTTCTTCCCTATCTTTACTGTATTTTGATGAATTTGACATCACAACAATCAGCGACATGAAACAAACCGCTAGGGTGCCTCAGTTTGTATAGGTTACATAAAATGAGGTTATTTTGAGCAACATGAGGGACTTTCCTTAAAGTAACTGGAAATTTTTCAAAAATTGATATAAGGTCAACGAAGTTGGAAATATTAAAAAAAATAACAAGCAGGGAGTGTTCATTAGGCACTCAAGAGTAAATTGTCTGAAATATCACCTATCACATTGAACTTATAATTTTTAGCATATGTTTTAGCTAACTAGATTGTTAAATTTGATAAGGATCATTGAGGTGTAAAGAGAAGATGTTTTTGGAGACATCTTTATTTTACTCTTGGGTACCTAATAGGTGTCCCCCCGCTAATTAATTTTTCGAAAATTTTCCACCCATGACATTCTTATTCCAACCCCCCCCCCCGCTCATTAATTTTTGGCAAAATGTGTTTTTAAAAGTTTTCTCTTTTGTCCTAATTCTGAAGTATTATCCTCCTTTTCAAAAATTTTCCACCCAGGTTATTTTTATTCCAACCCCCTCGCTTATTAGGTTTTCAGATTTTTTCCAACTCCCTGCTTATTCCAGTTTCCCCCAGCTATTAGGTACCCGAATGTGATTAGTGATGAAAAGTTAAATGTAAAGCAATAAATCAACGAGTATGATAACATTCGGCTTTGCTTATGAGTCTTCTCAGAAAAATTGAATTATTCATGTTGGTTTTAAAAATTAAAGTAATTAACTTACCAGTACCAGATGTGGCTTGTTTAGGGGAAGGTGATGGTACAAACTTTCTCATCGTGATTTTGGAAGGTGTAGTCTTTTTTGGTGTGGTCATAACTGAAAATAAAACCATAGTGTTAATTTCATAGTCAGATTAAATACTTTTGTAATAGAAAAAAAATTGGATGTAATAAGAAAAGTCAGACGTGGGTGTGAATGGCCGGCTATAGCACGCACACACACATGCTGGCAGATGCCTAAAACTGTTTGTGAGTGTGAAAAGAGCATGTCAAAATCAAGCAAGAATAGTCATTAGATTGTAAATTTTTTGATTAGGGGTTTTATTAGCACACACAAGGTTTTTTTAATGGCCAGGCCTGAAAGTAAAAAAATAATACCTTTATCATCCGAAATGTTGTCATTTTCAGCAAATTTCTTTGAAGTTATTTCTAAAGTAGAAAATAGTGGATATGAACATTTTATATTAATATAAATATATTGGTTACCCACCAACTAAAATAAAGAATATATTTATTTCATTTTATTTGTTTTTATTTTCATTTTAATTACATATGGGTATTTGCCTAATGTAACGAATTCCAACTCCTGTTGGACAATTTGTCTGCTCTCCAAAGCTGCCCCAAATTTTGCAGACACACATAAATTCTCAAATTCTAGCTCAACTGAAGTTGATAATAGACTCATCAAAAGTAAATTAAAATAGTAAATATACCAATTTGATTTTCAGTTGGATCCACCAAAGCTTTTTTTGCAGCGCGATGTTGAGATTGGTTGATTGAAACTAATTTCCTTTTGTGAGTTGCTGAAACTAAAACAAAATTTTAGAAATAATATTAATAAATCTAATATTAATCAAATTTATTAAAAGTGCTTTTCAAGCATGGAGTTGTGGAAATTCATAAAAAGATCCAAAAATATTTTGTAAAGATGAGCAAAAAAGTGCTGAAATAGTCATGTTTATAGTAATGTGTTTATTTATTGTATGTAAGATAATAATAATAATAATGTAGCATTAATTGCAAGTTACTGTATGAGCAACAAACCTGTTTCGCTGTCATCCATAACTACATCTTCTTGTGGTGAATCTGTGTCTGAGCTGGATACAACTAAAAGAATAGATTTAATGAAGTTGAATTAATTTATGATTTTTTAAAATCTAATTTGAAGTTGTAATAAATAGAATGAAGACTACATGAAAGCATTATCAATTTAGAAAAATATAGACTCCAGCGGTTTGAAAGAGTAATATAATTAAAACAGCTCAAAAAACTATACAATTCTGTGTATATTGTGATGGCTAAAAATTTTACAGTACATTTTCTCATTTATTTAATTTTCCAGCTCTTCCTTATACATAAAGTTTTGAAAAAAGAACCAATTTGAACTCATTTTCCACTGTAATAGTTTTTAGTCATACAATCATGAATATTATTATTGGACTTACTACTTGTTTTTCTCCTGGTTTGTCTTCCTCTGGGCACTATTAAAAAATTACATATTTACAGTATTACATTCTACTATTTACAGTATTACATTTTACTATTTACAGTTTTGAAAAAAGGGGAGGCTAGGGGGTGCTGAATAAGATCAGCCAAAATATTGTTTTAGAGAATTATAAGCAAGCAGTATTTTTCTAAATTATTACTAAAGGTTGTAATTTAAGAACAATGGTGGTGGTGATGGGGGGTCATTTAGTCAACTTCAAGCATTTTATTGTGCATTTTGTGAGTAGAAACAGCTTTAAAAGGGGGAGGGGTTGTAGGGGTTCGAAATACAGTTTTCCCGTCAAAATTTTTGCTGAATCCTGGAAGCCTGAAAATTGAAAATTTTTGTGAAAGACTGCTTGACCCCCCTCCCTAGAATAATTTGAAAATGTGAAGTATGGTAATTTATTTTTAAGTTTTGCGATCATAAAGTGTGAAGAGAAAGGTTGTTTAGCCTAGTTTCTTCCTTCAATCTTTCAATAAAGCCTTTGTTTTTATGCAAGTTTGATAATCTTGCATAGGGCATTGGTTCTATGATAATACTATCCAAAGATCTTGCACGGGATAAGGCAACGTATGACAAGCCTAGTGTTCGTTCACTTTTACCTAAGTCTATTGATATTTTATCTAAAGTAAGGCCTTGGGATTTATGTATTGTTATAGCCCAAGCAAGACGAAGTGGAAATTGGATCCTTTCATAACTTTGACCAAGGGATTCTGAATTGCTACTGCAAGGAGGTATTGGAACTAAATTTGGAGTAGAATTAGAATAACTAGGCCCAGAATAGTTATCAAATTGGACCATTATGGCAACAGGAAATGAAGGAGATGCTTCGCTATCTTTGTAAATTACACTTTGAACTGTGCCTATTGCACCATTGCATAACCCTGCTTCAGTCCAAATATTTCTTGTCAACATTACTCTTGCATTCAATGATAGGTAAAGAGTAGGTACAAGTCCACCCATGTCATCTGAAGAGCACTTTGCTGCAGTTTTATTGTTATGAACAGCAGGAATTTTAGCTATAGGAATTGATAATTTTTTTTAAAGCAATAAAGTTATTTTCTGCAACATCTTTGTTGCTGTATGAAAGTTTCACACTATCTTTGAAGTTTGGCAACAACTTAGTGTTTACAGTTGCAGATCTTGTAAGTAATAGCTCCCAATCATTTACAGTTACTTTCCCATTTCTCACATTTGATAATAGATTCCTAAACTGCTCTTGTTCTTTTCCATGTGCTCTTTGATTAACTTGAAGTTTTATTACTTTGTCAAACAAATGATAAACAAAAAACCCTTCTAATTCTAGTTCATTTCTAGGGTGCTTGTGGTAGAGGGGCATGCCTTTTACGGGAGGGAGTTGACCCAAATCGCCTGATAAAATAATACTGATACCACCAAATGGTTGTTCTAGTTTTCCTGTAGCCTGTTTACATCTTCTATTAATCCATGCAAGATCACTTTGACTTATAACAGAAAACTCATCTATTATAATAAATTTGATACCTTTCATGTTCTCTTGTATTGTCATTAGAGAAGATCCCTCTAAATCTGCTCTACCTTTGCCTTTAATTGGTAACCTCAACAGATAATGTAATGTTTTCCCTCCTATATTATATGCTGCAATACCAAATAAAGCTGTCACTAAACATTGATCTTTGAGTAAATTTCGTAGTCTGTGAATCAAAAAACTTTTTCCACAACCTGCTCGGCCCGTCACAATCATTAGAAGTTGTTTTTTTGGATCTTTCAAATGATTTACAACAATATCGAATGCTTTTCTTTGATCAACATTCAATTTTTGAATATAGACTCCTTCATTAAAATTGTCAGTTGTATTTTCTTGAAAATGAAATGTTTTTTTAAGATTGTGTATCCATGTTGCTAATTCTAGTTTATCTGAACTATTTAGAACAGTACATTGTTGAAACCAATAGAAAGAATTATCACAAGACTCGTTGATTCCTTGTTCTTGTTTGGTGTTTTTATTAGTTAGAAAATCTGATAAAATCATCCAGTCTTCTCTATCGTCATTTTCATTGTTGTCATTTTCGTTGTCATCATTTTCGTTGTCATTGTTTTCTTGATTTGTATTGTCTTCATTAGATTGATAGTTTGTTGAATAAAGATGACGTTCTATTGTTTCGAGTTCTTTAACATGATTTGGAACATTGCTGCCTTCATCAGATTGTAGAAATTCTATCCAACATCTCTTCAAATGATCATCATCAGGTTCACAGATATCATCCCATGCTGAATTTACATTTCTCACCCAAGGTTTATATTTCAAAAGACTGTATTTGCAATATAAGCCAAAGTTTGGGTTTTCAGGGTCAGATGAATAATTAGGGGAAGTTCGAACAACAACAACTTTTTTCCTAGTGTGTAAACATTCTTTTACTACAACATAATTTGCATGGAAAGAGATGAAATTTGAATTCAAAATTCTTCTATCAGTAGTGTAGTCTCCTCTATTAGCATATAAGTCTAAAAGTGATGGATTGGATGTGATTTCACCACCATTTATCTCAGTCTTTCTGGTCCCATTCAATGATACACTGATAACTTCAAAGGAACTACTGCAGTATTTCAAAGCAAGTGTTTGATGACAAACTTCTTGGATGCTCATGTCTCGTAATCCTACAGCACGCATCATTAATTTTTTAATCGCAGAGGCAGGAGTAAAATCATCTTGATTAAATTTTGTAGCCACATGTGCAAATGCATCTTTAGTTACATTGCTAAGTTTTTCTGGCTTTGAGGCATATTTTGTTAAATATTCCACACATGAATGATAGTCAATCACTATGCTTATGTCAATATTTGCTCTCCATCCTTGCAATAATACACGTTGATGCCTATTAACTCTTGGATCATTTCGCAAGGTTACAATTTCAGCTCTATAAAAGACAGTATTATCTTTGGTTTTCAATTTTTCAAATTTCAAATGAGTTGAGGGGCAAATTTCATGAGGAGGAAAGTGGAAGCGACATGTGTTTTCTTCCTTGTTCTTTCGTAAACAGTACATAGAACTGCAGTTATGTCTTTCTACTGAATTAACAAGATTTGCATAATCTAGATCAAAATCAATCTGTTCTGTTCTTGTTATATCAACTTTACAAGGATGATTTTTTGGCTTAACCCAAGTATCAGGATCAACTGGGTTTGTTGTACATAATAAAGAATCAACATATGAACAAACAAGTTTTTCTGCATCATTCCCAAGTTTTATTTGTCTTTCTAAATTATCAACTTCCTCATTTATCACATTGTTATTTTTCATTTTTTCTGATGCCAAAAAGCCTTTGAGAGCAATACTTGTTAGTTCAACCAACCCTGGGTCATCTTTCAATTTCGACAGGCCGTGACAGTGAATCGTTCCCCGAGAAGCATACTCGAATCTATACCAATGCCATAATGCACCAAGATGTTTGTAAAGCCAATGTTTCACAAACTTGCCAGTTCTCTCAGTAAAATAATAATCAATGATATGAGGATTTTCTGCAATGAATTTAGTAATTGCTGATGAATCATTTGAATCAATATCAAAAATACTTAACAGATCAGGCCAATGATATTCCGCCATTGAGAATGTGAAAAAAATAGTAGGAACTCCAACTTGTTTCACAGTGGCTACTAGATTATTTTTCATTCTATTCCAAAATGAATGAGACCCACTAACTTCTTTTGTATAAAATAGTAAATTTGACATCAAATTTGTTGCATTGTTTGAGTCTAACATATTATTGAAATCTTGAAGTGTGAAATCTAATTGACCTGGATTTCTTTTCACGTAAAGATTTCCTCTACTTAAGATACGCTTCCTATAAAGCATGTTGAAAGCCCAATAGAGAAATCGTGGGTGAGCAGCAAATCGATAAAACCATTTGGAATTTTTCATATCTGCAAACTTAAGTAAATGACGAATTTTCAATGAGAAAGAGTCTAAATCATTTGTTGCAATGAGTCTCAGTATGGCAGGATTTGTTGGATCACCTTTACTGTCAGGAAAAAGGGTTGGAAATGCCATGGTGGCTAAAAAAGGTGTGTTGAATTCATTGTATGGAGCACCTTCCACAATATTCAATTCAGTAGGAGATTGTAAAAAACCTGTAAGCTTAGATTTATGCATTTGGGTGTTCAAGGCTGTTGGTAAGAACGAAGTCATTTCATCAGGCCTAATGTTGTCTTCTGTTTCTGGACCTAAGTCATAGGGAATATGGTATTCATCATCTGTATCAGAATCATCATCTGTATCAGAATAATTGTTAGATTCAGTATCATCATTTAGCATTTCAACTAAATCACCGTTTTCAGGTAAATTGTTGAGTCTGTTTTGATCAATAATAATATCAGAATAGACAGGATTGTTTGTAGCTAACCATTGAATGGCTCTAAGTACTTTTTGTTTACGAATTTTGAAGTCCTTGGAAACATAACCAGAATCTTTGCTAGAAATTCTAACAATAGGCAGCTCATGTGGTAAATTTGGCAAAATTCTAGCAACTGTTTGAACATCAGTGGGGAAAGTTATCACATGTCCTTTATAAGCTCTTTGTCTTCCTTTTGGTCTGCAGTATACATTCATAACTGGCAATGCTCTGGCAATCAACATTTCTTCAACTTGAGAAAGATCTTTCAATTCGTCTGGCACAACTGATGGGATCATATCATTTGCTTGACTAAACCTTTTGGGAGAGCCTTTGTCTCTTTTACATCTTGTACATATTTCATTGGTTATATGAAACCAGGCCTCGTTACATACTTGACATTGACTGATTTTGTAATTTGACATTTCTTTGTAAAAAGATTTAATTGTTTCGATACCAGAGTCATTTAAAATAGACTGTTCATTGGAAAAGAAATCAGTTTCAGGTATTGATTGTGTGTTGTTTTGCAAATTTGACTGGGAATAGGCATGATCTATAGTTCTTTCGATACAAAATTGTTCCGAAAAATCTATGGATGCTTTGCTGTAACTATGATCTATGGTCTCAAAAGGAAAGCTTTTTTCATTTTCTGGAACAGAGTACTGATGATCTATTAAATGTGAAGGTCCTAAATAGGTTGGTCTCGAAGGAGGATTTAGGGTTTGTAACTGATCTTCACTTTTTTAAAATATTAGGTACAGAAAAAAATTTTATTGTTTCCTTTAGAAGGTTGACCGTTGTTATTATTATGATTAGAAGTTGAAGAATTCGAAGGGATGGTAATGTTTTGCAAAAATGACAAAGTAAGAGGTTCTGGAAATGATGAAATTGGCATAAGATTTTCTAACTTACTGTTATCACAATTCAAAATATTGGATTCAAAATACAGACTAGATCCATTAGATGCATTGATTTGGTTTTCAATGTTGTCATTATGATTTTCTTGAAAGCTTTCAAGAATGTAACATGTGAAAAACCAGCCTTGGGGGTATCGGTTTTTCACAGCATTAAAGGAAACATAGACTTCAACATTTTTACTCAAATCATCTAGATAAAACCAAGTTCTACTACGTTTATTAAAAACTGCAACAGTGAAGTGGAAATTGTGATTCCTAACAACAGACACTAATTTATATGAAAGGGTTTGAATTAAAATGTTTTCATGAATCTCTAACAAGTCACTGACATCTGGAGAAAATTCAATGAAAAGAATAGATGATGGACTAGCTATTACATTGTTAGATGGAAATTTTGTTTGACATGTACGACATGTTATTTCTCTAACAAATAAATTTTGATGAAAAAGATGTTGAGGCCAATACAATCGAAACACTGACATATCCAAATTTTCACCATATTCAACATACTGCAAAAATGTCGAAACTGAATCATTACATTGATTGTGACAAATTACACACACACCTCGTCAAAATAATAAGTACTAAGAAAAATGGCTTTCTCATAATCATTTTGAAACTGAAATACATTCTCTGTAAATATTTCAGAAAATTGAGCATTGCTATCTCTTGATCTGAAGGAAGGACACTTTTCAATTAGATAGTCCCACAAAGGCTGACGCATACGGGAAAGGTTGTTATTTGCATTGTTTAAAGTTATCAATCTGTCTCTGTAAGAAATTTTGAGTTGTTTGTATGTTTGACCAGAAGAAAATAATAATTGTAGAAAAATGCTGCTTGCAGATTGCTGATCTATATCATCAATAAGAGAATAAAAAAACAGTTCTATGAATGAATCAACAGCACAGCTGTAAACTCCGGACTCAGATCGAACAGAGTTGATCAGATGTAAGTCAAAGGTAAAATATGGTACATTGAAGTTGTAAGAGTTATAAGATGATACCAATGCCCTTTTATTTGTTTCATCATTATGATTGTTGTTGTCTTTATCAAAAAGTTTGTGTTTCAACACTTTTTTAGCTTTCAAGCTATTTTGAGTATTCATTACTCTTTACTTTTGATACACATGTTACCTTGGGCTTACATCTTTTTAAAATTAAACCACATAAAAATAAAATAGTATTTTACTTGTGATCAGATCGCTTTGGCGTTGTTTCTTCGTTCTGTCAGTCTGTCTTTCCTTCTTCTCTGTTAGTGTTGCTCTCTTGTTTTCGAGGAGCACGTTTTAGTAGTTTTGAATTTGGTTTGCTAACAGTGACTGGTTTCTTTACAAGCTTTTGATGAAACATTATTTTAGTGAGTGCGTTCATGCTAATATCTAAAGAATTGTGGTCTATGTAAACAAAGCGGGATTCTAACGTAATGTCATTTCCGATACATTTTAGAATTTTCATTTAAAACAGATTACATTATAGTCATTTTTCATGTCTCCATCATTCAATTGCGAATAAAAGAGATTCAGGGGAGAAAAAAGAAAAAAACCTGGGTAATCTAGTTAAAAAAAACGAAAGTAAATGGTAGACAAAGTAATGAGCCAAGGCAAAACGAGATTAGCGTACCACTATGAAAGAAACCGCCTCCGGCGGTCGAAAATGTAATAGCAAGAGATTTTCATAACGACATTTTTATGTATATAATATATTGTTATATATTTTTAAGGTTTCATTGCATCCTTTATTTTCATTCCCTCAGCGTCATCAGAAATTGTCAGAAAGCAAAGTTCAGCCAGGAGTAGAAACCAAAATGAAAACAACGAAAAAGACCGCAAAAAAAATTCCAACTAATGATGAAATCTCGAGAAAATGCCAAAGAACCGGTTTTCCGGCATTTTAGGCCGGAAATAATTTTTTCTCCGTCACATTTCGGGCATTACCATTTTGCATCATTTCATTCTTGATATGCGTAAGTCAAGATTACGTCATTTTTCCTATCGGAAGCACCCGAAAATACCGGAACTTGACCCCTGAGTGTTACTAAAAATAGAAACACAGGGGTCAAATTCCGTACTTTTCTGATAGGAAAAATGACGTAATCTTGACTTACGCATATCAAGAATTGTGCCAAAAATCAGAAACAAATAATGAGCCGATCCCGAGAAAAGCTGGCAACGAGAGAACGAACGAACGGACAAAGGTTAATTTATAGGACCTCCCAGGTAGGGCCAAGCTACTAAAAAGGTAGGGCCCGGTCGGCAAAAAGATAAAACGAAGGTGAGATTTCACCCGAAAACTATGCTAAAATGGCAGCAAAAATTAACAATTTCTGATAAACAAGCCAAATAGATAATTATTAAAGACACTGAAAATTGTAAATTTGTGAATAAAATGAAGCTTGGAACATAAATTTCTCGAAAACCTAGAAAATTGGTATGTCAGCAACAATGGAAATATTAAACATAGACAACCAAAATTGATTTTATTTTTATTTCGATTTTTCAAAATTTAGGGTCGGTCGGGCCCGTAAAACAACTAATCAAATTAGTTCCATTTTCAAGATTTTGAGACGAAGCTTTCACAAAAATTTATTCCCGGTTAATCTAGTTTGGTCTAACGCAAAAATTTTTCCAAAATGTTTTTCCTCACCGAAACTAAGCTCTTCAAAGTTGAAATACTCTTCTTCGCATAAGTCTTCATCTTCTTCTTCGTTAATTTTTCATTTAAATCTTTAAATTTTCAGAATCTGGAATAGTTGGTCTAACAGAAGATGTATAACATTTCATAGTTTTGCTGGTTATTTGAGGCAGAAATTGATATTTTGTGCATGGTAAATACAAAAAATTTACTATGATCAGAGTCCTTAAAGCCCCAACATTTTTCCCCGATCAGGTATTCCTAAAATTACACCACATTTTTGTAACATACCCTTTACTTGCAGAGGTGTTCCTAGACTAATTTAAACTTGTATCAAGACCAGGATTGATGAGATGCGAGTCAGTAATAAATTGAATGTAGAAAATCTTTTATTTCTTTAAAACACTAATATGCACTAATAATATAAATTTACAAAAGTCAATTAATAAAATAAAGTTTATGTCAAAAAGGCTAGCAGTCTTTCTAGTTTACCCAAAGTCAATTTACACATCCTTACACATTTTTCTTCCAGTTGATACACTTTCTCGAAATGCATGAAATCGAAACATGATACCCTCACACGGAAAGATTTTTCAAAATTTAAAAAATCGCCCCGCTGTTGGGCTTTGGTACAGGCTACAGTTATCTCTGAATTCGGTGGAAAAGATGAGGAAAACAACAACCGAAAAGAAGATGAAAGCAATGAAGATCAAAGAAAAAGCTCTACTTCACCCTACAGGAATAGGGAAGATCGAGAAAAAAGAAAAGAAGGCAGAGATCTACTTCCTCTTGTTCAAATAGCTCACCATCACCCGACTGAGAAACAAGTTCAAGCTAATCATCAGATAAGAAAATAGAAACAGACATTCTAATTCCTGCCTCGGTACTCCCCCTAGGCTGCGCGCATCCTCGAAATAGTTTTTGTCATAGAGGATGCGAATCGTACCCGCAGAAGGCTTCCCACTTCGCAAATTTTTTGCTAAGCGATTTGGCGAGTTGTCTTGTGAAAATGCTGATGTCAGCGAAATTTCAAAGGGGAAGGAGTTGAGACGCATAACCAGACACTCGGCAGAATTCTGCAAAATACATAGCTATTCGGCAAAATCCTCGGGAGTCATTTCCGGGTCCGATTCGCATCCCTTATACAAAAACAAAAAAAGGGATGCGTGCAGCCTATACTCCCCCTGTTACAGTTGGGCCTTCAAATTCCACATGTATACTGAAGTTTAGCCCAGTTTTTCCTCTATTATATCTCGAAATTTCGCGATTTTTAGACCTCGCAAAAGTTTGTACGCCTAAAGTACTTTCGACTGAGTGCATTTTCTCGGGAAAAAAGTTTTTTCTAGTTGTTTTAAAAGCATAATTAAGTACCGGTCTGCGTAAACGTAAATAACCTAGTCAGTTTGTTCGAAATAATAAGGTGAAATCAGTTTTGACTAGACTATGGAACATGATTGAGACAAGAATGGGACACAAAATGTAAATACATTTTTCGAAATATATTTGAAATATTCGCTTGTGTTGATGTGTGACATTCTAATTATAAAGAAGCGACTTAGATCTTAACCCTTTCTGTCCCCTTGTAGCCATATGGCAACATAAACTTTGACCTCTTATTTTCTTTTAAAACACACTATGGGGGAGTGTTTGGATGTTTATTCGTGAAATACAGCAGGCTCACTTTGCTTTAAGCCCTTTATATGACGTGCCATAAGTTGTTTTATTATTTTTAACTTGGTGTAAGCTTTTTACCATGGATTTATCATAGAACTCTGGATACACAACAAGCTGGTTTTTCATCGATTTCTCGTGTTCTAGCCTTGTCCGCAGTAATGACATTATTGTTCACCCTCCTCCATTCACTAATCATTTTTTGTAAGTTTTTTTATTGCATTTTTCATCAAAACACAGCTATACAATTCCCAAATGAGACTTGAAGATCTCTCAAGAGAGTCAAATACATCAAATTAATTGCTAATGATATGTCGTTATGACGTTTCAAGCTATGAGAAAGATGCGACAAACATGCTATGTATAAGAAATTGAATGTTGACACCAGAAAATTTCAAACTTCCACCTCACCAAAACCACCGTGCCACCGCGTGCCTCCAAAAGATTTTCATATAACTATGAAGCAAAGATATTCTAGTTTAACATATGTCAATCCTAGCTTTTTCCAGAAAAAACTTGGAAAGATATTGCCATTTTTATTTTCAGAGTCATTCTAGGCTTTTTACTCAATTTTTCTTGTTTGATGATGTTTTTGTCAAATTTGATTTCATAAATGTATTCATTAAGCTTTCTTGCTTTCATTTTCAAAGTTTCATCCAGTAAATATACAAAAACAAGAAGTTACAGGACTTTTTAGAAATGGGATTATTAATCATTTTTCAAAATCAGAGACCTTCGAGCCGCCATGACAGTTGTCCTCTGCGGACAAAGCTAGATCCTCGATTGTTTTCTAAAATAATGGAAAAACAATGCTTCGCTCTCCACCGTTTTATTTGATGTTTATCCAGAGTTCTATGATAAATCCATGTTTTTACCTAAATAAAGCCGTTTCGCGATGTCTCGAAGTCACTTTTCGCGATGTCTCAAAGTCACTTTTTCGCGATGTCTCGAGCGTACTTTTTCGCGTTGTCTCGAATACACTTTTCGCGATTTCTCAAAGTCACTGTTTCGCGAGGTCTCAGAGTCACTTTTTCGCGATGTCTCAAAGTCACTTTTTCACGTTGTCTCAAAGTCAGTTTTTCGCGAGGTCTCAAAAGTCTCTTTTTCGCGAAGTTTTAAAGTTACTTTTTCATGAAGTAGGGCGGTAATCGGGTGGCGTCGACCTTGCCGATATGCTGATCGCCTTGTATCGCATCCCTGCTAGAACCAAACGGTGGTACCTCAAAATATTTTGGCACATGGTAGACATTGCCAAAGTAAATGCTTGGATCTTATATAAACGGCAGTATCAGCAACTGAAAGAAGTGCAGCCCACGGAATTCAAACCTGTGCAGCCAAACACTGGCAGATTCCTGAAATTGATCGACTTCTCGAGTGAAATTGCAAGTGCCCTAATAGGAGCAAACAAACCCACACCCTCATGCTCCAGAGGACGACCAGCAAAGCGAAGAAGCATGGACACATCGATTCCCACTAAAGGAAAGCAACCAGCAGTTCTTCTCCCTGTCACCGACATTAGATACGACCAAATTGGGCACTGGCCAGACCCAGTCAGCCAGAAGAACAGGTGCCGACATTGTGGGATGACATGCCGAATGATGTGTTCAAAGTGCAAAATATACCTCTGCTCACAGCAAGACAGAAACTGTTTTTTTCAATTTTCATAACCCTAACGTTTAATTAAACTCGTTTGTTATCATTAAAGAAGCTGAAAGTAAAATCCGAAAAGCTTGTCAGATTTTTTTCGAATCCTCTATGCCCCAGTGTTGCCATATGGCAACAATAACTAAAATCCCCAAATTTTGATAAAATGAATTTTTTTTGGTCATTCCAGCTTAAAACAACCCAAATACTTAAAAAAACCAATGAAATATTTTTAGCAACTGTAAGTCATAATTCGGGACAGAAGGGTTAATAAAAAAAAAAACTAACAAAAAATTAGAAATGAAAACAATTAATATAAATCCTATTATTGGAGTTTTGAATTTCAATACCTATTTTCCGTAAAATTCAATTAACGTTGACCTGTTTGTTCTTGGCCCCCGTCTTTTCCACCACATTCAAGTTAGAGTTGAAGAGCTAGAATCTGAGAATCTGAGAATCTTGACGTACTCTCTCGGGCTGCCTAGAGATCTGAAAATTACCTTACAGAGATAAAATTATGTATACGTCTTTCTATGAAACTTGGAAATTATGATGAGATTTGACATCAAAATCATTCAAAAAGTATCCTTGAATCGACTCGAAACCAAAGCACTAGAAATTGGGCTTTGTAATGTGGAGAAAAAACCCAAATACGGGATTAAAAAGCTAAAAAGTTTGGCTTGAAATTCCTGTCACAAATCAAAATAAAACTGAAAATCGCATCGTTCTCGTATATGACACAGAAACCCAACCTGGACAATGACCAAGGCAAAATGCTGGTGAATGGACCTAGCTGATGATAAATGCCAGACAAAAATAGGGTCCGACACTTAAAGGGTTAATATGGCACCTTCATAATGCGATTCACAACAAAAAAACTTCACCACCACCTCATGGCACAGACTAAAGGTTGGCAGGCTGCATCATCTCTGTAATATGGTCATACTCCGTTCGACATATCTTATTGAAGAACGGACTATGGTGAAGTCACCTGAGAAAGTATTTATGGAAGGCATTAAGTTATTTTCAAAAGGACCAATGCAATGCTCTAAGAATCGATAAGATTAGAGGAGCTGATACGCTGATAAGCTAGACAAGAACGAAATTCAAAGCGCCGTAATGACAATTTGTTAAGGGCGTTCAAAAAGAAATCAAATATAAAATGGCTGATGAAGAAATGACGATAGTGAAAGATGGGCCAGTAAAAAGCCTTGGAAAATGGTACGCTGAAACCCTACCCGACAAAAGAAAAGGGTTTGAAATTCAGAGGCCGACTGAGGATGGATTGCAGGCAATTGACACAACAAAACTTTAAAATTTGGCTACTTCAACTTGGTTTGGCTTTAGAGAAGATTTGGGTTTCTTCAATAGAAACATTGATCAAAACAACAGATTGGAAAACGTGGGTACTCTTGACACCTCTACTTGCCAAGAAAGCTTTGACACCAGGATGGCAATGGTTTTTAGAAAACCTTCACATCTTATTCTGACTGGTCAAGGGTCTGGATTTTCAATACCAGTTTCAATACCCCCAAAGAGGAGAAGCATAATAAGGTGTTCATTTCGGGAGGTCTTCCTGAAGATATAACAAACAGAGAAACTAACCTATTGACTTGACACAATGGTTTTTGTGTGTCGGAAAGTCGTACTCTAAGGTTCCAATTTTTGCGCAAATACCTTTTCCGATTGAATGTGGCTTGCTACTACTTGTTAGTACTACCTCACGTCAATTGTATAGTTCATTGAACAATTTGAAGCATCTTACACTTGCTGAAATTTGTTGCCTCACTGATTACGACTTTATGAATATCCATCAACTGTCATCTTTGATATCCTTAGACATTATAGTCAAGGCTCGACGCATGACATATTAACCCAATATTGGTCCAATAAGTATCAGCAAAAGCAAATCACTTAAGCAGCTACTTTTATCTACTTTAACTAATTTTTTGCGAGAACTATTTTTTTGCGGGAACTATTTTTTGCGGTTCACAGTTTTGATATTTTTGCCGGGAACTTAATTTTGCGGATTTCTCACTTGAAAGAAAATTAGAGCCGTTCAGTGAACAATTCCACCTTTGTTTTTCGCATTTGAAAGATTTTGCTGGAACTTAATTTTGCGTTAAAATTAGTTCTCGCAAAAATTAGTTCCCTTAAGCACAGTGTGCCCAAAACGTGAAAAATTGGAAAAAAATCCATATCTCAAGAAGTAAAATTGCTACAAACTAGAATGACCACTCGTTGGAAAGCTTATGAAAAGACGATTCAGATAAAAAAAATTTTTTTTAAGTCTTTTGAAAATTTGGGGGTGTGGGGCCGAATTTCGATTTTTTTGAATTTTGGGCCTGAAAGGTCCCCAAGGGCCATGGGTCACCACTAAATGTCTCAAATCGTTCAAAAATTGTTCGTTGCTAAGGTCAAATGCTTGAAATTTGTGAAAATCAAGAAAAAATCAAGTCAAAAAATGACGTTTTTCAGCAAAATAAGGCTCAAAAAGTGCTTTTTCCGGTGTCCGAAATCCTTACACATTAAAAATACATAGGTTTTAATATATGGATTTCGGACACCTGTGATTTCCAAATTTCACCAAATATCACGGTTGGCTTGTTGCTATGCTGGACTTATAAAAAAAAAGAAAAAAAAAGAAAATGGCTATTTTCAACCAAACTTGTTGGTGGGTGGTTTTATTTTTGCACTGAAAACAGAGGGGGGTTCCCTGAGTTATGACGTCATCAAATTTCTATTGCCGTCATATGCCGCCATATTGTTTATGGTTTTCAGAGCCCTCAGGGACTCAGGTATCTAGGGTATAAGTCAAATGCCTGCCGCACCCTAGCGCAAAATTTCTATTTTAGCTTTTTCCTCAAATTTTTACGACAAAAAACCACCGTAAAATTGGCTGTTTTTTTTGGCTAAATTTAGAGGAAATTCAAATTTTGAGCCACTTTTTGACTAGAATCTGCTAATTTTTGATTTGGAACAATAAATTAGGTCTATTTCTTGATCAAAACAAGAATTTTGAAGAAAAAAAAATTTTCTGGGGTCGAAATCTGGCCATTTTTTAAATTTTGCTGAAGATTGGTTGAAAAAAGTGATTTTTGCTCTGAGTGGTGACTTCAGAGGGGGGTCCCAGGACCCTAAAATCACTCCCAGACTCTG
Source organism: Clytia hemisphaerica (assembly GCF_902728285.1). Lineage (NCBI taxonomy): Eukaryota > Metazoa > Cnidaria > Hydrozoa > Leptothecata > Clytiidae > Clytia > Clytia hemisphaerica. Next base: position 186,779 of record NW_027104262.1, on the reverse strand, counting down.
TCAATGGCCATTTCTTATAGTTTAAGGTATATACTTTCAGAAAAAACTCAAATCAGGCCTTCTCAGCAACTTTCATTTTGGGGTTTTTTCCAGCCTGGGCACACTCTGTGTTAAGGTTTGTTCACAGGTCCTATGTTCATTTAAGAAAATTTGATGGAAAAGCCTCTTTCCTTGAACAAAATGAAAAGAATTCAAAAAATCGTTATTATTGGAGAAATGCCAAGCAATGTCTGGCTGATCATCAGTAAACTTGGTGGTGAAAAGAAATGGAGTTTGGTGTTGTAAGATAAGGAAAAAACACGTCTAACTCACAATTTTTGGGAATATAGAGAATTTTTACACCTATTAAATTGAATTTCAAATTTCTTTGATCAGAACAAATCATACGACCTTGGAATATGTTACGAACAGACAGCAAACGGAGCAAACGGATATTTTGTTGAATTTTGTTAAAATTTGGATATTAGGCCGGAATGAGATTTTGCTCATGACTTTATGGTCTTGTTCAAAATTTTCCTACAAAAGCAAGAGATCCAAGAAATACTAGCTGAGATAAACAATTTGAAATAATAAGACAAACAAGAACAAGATAGAAGAATCCGGCAACAAAACTCAATTTGACAATTCAAAAGAAATAGAAACCAAATCCAATCGATTCAAATTAGATCACTTAAACAAGAGCAACATCGATTCTAATTTTTGTGACCACTAATTATTACAAAACTAGCAGTATCCTAAACAACAAAAAAATATCAATACACAAAATAAGGATAATTGTCATGGGAGTAAAACCAAAAAAGACATACCTATCAATGAGCTTTGGGATAAGTTTAAAAAAAAACAAAAAGCTGTTTCCATTCAGCATCATTTACCTCTGGCTCAAAGCTAAATTTTCTACAAAACAGTAAGATTTCGTTATTAGTCCGTCATCCTACTTGCAGCTTATTGATTATAATAACTTTTAAACACGTACTTCTGAACCAACTGGTCCACACATTTTCTACAGAATCTAATTTTCTTTTCAACCACTTAAATGTGATGTTTTGTTGACGTATTTTCTTGATATAACTGAGAAGGAAAATTTTGACCTCAAAAGTTTCAATTCCTGGAGTTCCGGAAGGGCTTTGTTAATGTGCATTTTACAGACCGTTCTTCAAAGTGCCAACTGGAATCATTTTTTGTTACCACTTAGATTATTTCACTTTAGTTGGCATACATCGAATGGCTTTGTTCTAAAACTGTTAAAAGCTTGAAATAAAGGATAAAAATTGAATAAATCTTTTATCTTTTTACTGTAGTGCAAATGGTGAATATATATACGTGTCCAGAAGATCGTGGTGTAATTCGGAATCCACTAAAAGCGGATATAACAAGTTTCTACCAATGCAAGAAGCTACACGGATTGCTGAAAGCACAAATAACATTTTCTCGATCAAGTTTAAGGTTAACTATAAGTGATTTGATTCAACATATTCGTTCGGAAGGCTACGTTATGAACTCAAGGATGCCCTAGTTTTCATGTTTACTTTTTTAGTAAAGCGTCTTCTGATAATAATAAAAGAATCCAACGACAAAACTCATACTTGCGATGCAAAGGAATAGAAACGAAAACGCACCGTTCACAATCTTTCGTCATACATCCTGACACCAGACGAGAAGAAGGTGCTTTCATTTGGACTTGATCAACTCAAACACGCACGAACAAAGTTGCTTTGAAAGCTGAGTTTGAGCGGTTCTATCAAAATATTCTCCGAAAATTCAATCACATTAACGAGGGTATCGAATGCATGTAATCCACTAAACGTAAAAAAGATAACTATCCAAACTCAATAGTTTGAAACAGGACAATCTTTCAATGAATTCAGAAATCCTTAACTGAGCTGCAACAAATTCACCGCATAAATAAAAAAATTAAGAGGATCGTTAAACGAAATGGCAATTCAAAGGAAATTGATGCGGTAACGAATCGTTTTACCCTAATGAGATTGATGAGGTATGCAAATGGTCCAAGAGGAGAACAAAGAGTTGAAATTAAAGCTATAGCAACAGCCAGACCGCCTAGTAAAATGGAAAATAAATCCTCGGACACAGAAAAACGACAAACACTTGCGAACTAATTTTGATCGACAAAAAGGACGAATCAATCAGCTTGAAACAGGGCAAGGAGCTGTCAGGAATTCTACAATTGAACCTACACAGAATTCGGCAAGAAAGAACTTGCTACATGCTTGATGCAAAAATTTACGAGGAAACTCCATATTCTAAAACAGTATCTCAGTACAACTTCCTACAAAGATTAATTGCAAATTCATGTTCCCAGAGTTTTATCAAGATACCGCACAAAAGCATATTCTCCAGATTGTTTCGGTGCGAATTGAGTGGAATTTGAAAACTACATCTTCAGCTATCTATTCTCCAACTATCCACTCAGTTTAATAAGACTGTCCTAAACACGACCAAAAATAAAACGTGATTCATTGGAAACAATTCTCATCGGATGCAAATCTCCAGCAAATATAAACAATTTCAAAAATATCAACCACTTGCTGGCGACAGTAACAATATTAGATATGAGAAGTTTGTTGAGGTACTTGGGATCGATTTTTACAGAATCTCTACCGAACAACATACCAGGAAGTCGAAAACTACGATCTCAGGGGAAAAATGGTAGGCTAGCAAAACCTATATGATACTTATCAGTATGAGGAGGCCAGGAAATTGAACCCGTCATATCCAGGGCGTACTGGGTAAACAGCTTGCTGTTGAAGATCCGGAAGAACAAATTGATGCAGTCTTCGATGATGTCGAAATCAACGACGCGGAATTCTCAATGGAGGAGTATGGAAAAGCCAAATTTTCAGAGTGGACCTGTCAATTGCATTGAAATTTGAGCCATTGGTTAGCCAATCAAGAAAAAATAAACTACACTTTTCCGTATTATAAAGATTACGAGGAAAACAAACATTCCAAAAGCTGGTGAACCTTTCCGCAGTCGGTGGTAGAGAAAGCCAAATTTTCAGAGTGGACCTGTCAATTGCATTGAAATTTGAGCCATTGGTTAGCCAATCAAGAAAAAATAAACTACACTTTTCCGTATTATAAAGATTACGAGGAAAACAAACATTCCAAAAGCTGGTGAACCTTTCCGCAGTCGGTGGTAGAGAAAGCCAAATTTTCAGTGCAAAAACGGCGATTTCCGGCATATTTCCGGCATTTTCAGCCGGAAAAGATTTTTTCTCAAAATTTGGACTCGGTCATTGTTTGGGCATTGTTTATACGCATCTTTGTGCAAAAAATCAGAAAAAACTAATGAAGAAATCTCGAGAAAATGCCAAAAAACCGGTTTTTCCGGCATATTTCCGGCATTTTCGGCCGGAAAAAAATGTTTATCAAAAATCGGGCTCCGTCACAATTTAGGTATTGACATTTTACATCAGTGTGCAAAATTTCATGAAAAAATATAAAGTACAGCTCGAGAAATTCAAGAAATACCGTTTTCCCGGCGAAAATCGGCTGTTCCGGCGATTTTTAGACAGTTCCGGCTCTAAAAATCAGTTTTATTGACATTTAAACCATGCTTTATGGTGGGCATTGTTATTAGTAATGTTTTTGTGTCAAAAAACAACGAAATTTAAGGAAAAAGTCCGATGAAAATCTAAAAAAAACGCGATTTCCGGCATATTTCCAGCATTTCCGACCGGAAAAGATTTTTTCTCAAAAATCGGACTCGGCCATGTTTTGGGCATTGCTAATACGCATCTGTGTGCAAAAAATTAGAAAAAACTAATGATGAAATCTCGAGAAAATGCCAAAAAACCGGTTTTCCGGCACATTTCCGGCATTTTAGACCGGAAATGATTTTTTTTCGAAAATCGGGCTCCGTCACATTTTGGGCATTACCATTTTGCATCATTGTGCCAAAAATCAGAAAAAACTAATGAGCCAATCTCGAGAAAAGCTGGTAACAGACGGACGGACGAACGGACAGACAAAGGTTAATTTATAGGACCTCCAGGTAGGTCCAACAAACATTCCAAAAGCTGGTGAACCTTTCCGCAGTCGGTGGTAGAGAAAGCCAAATTTTCAGAGTGGACCTGTCAATTGCATTGAAATTTGAGCCATTGGTTAGCCAATCAAGAAAAAATAAACTACACTTTTCCGTATTATAAAGATTACGAGGAAAACAAACATTCCAAAAGCTGGTGAACCTTTCCGCAGTCGGTGGTAGAGAAAACTGTATCATGTATCAGTTTGCGGATTTACCCTTAACTCTGGTAGTACCAAATAATAAAAGTAGCTGATTATCACGAAGCAGGCAAATTCAATGCTAGTGAATATTTTTAAGTCAATGCTTCTAGATTGTTGAAATAATTTTGATATTGGATACAGCAGACAGCCAATATTAACCTTTAGCTCTTTTTTGAGACATTTTTAGTTCTAATCAATGAAACATTTATTATGAAAATAATAGTAGTACTATTCATTCGATTTAAAAAGATTTGGTTAGTTCAAACTACAAACTGCACTTTATGACAAAAACTTTATCATTATCAGTTAATAATAATACTTAAGCTGTGCAAAAACATACCGATCCAATGTCAACTGTGCTCGCTACGAAACCGACACGTTCCATTTTCTTAGACGTGCGTAAAACATCATATTTCGCACTATTACCTAAAATGAGAAAAAAAAGAGACAGTACTTGCTCAAAGAGGAGACCAGCTATGTTTTCATGGTTAACACAATAACAGTACTAGTAAAATCAAAATAAGCATATTATAATATGAAAAGGAGGTACGGCACGAGGGCTGTTGCTGTTTTAAAAACATCTAGCAGGTTAAAACCTCTTGCACAAACAAAATGACACCACAAAATTCTTGTCCGTGAAAAAAAGACAGTGCTGATATAATGATAATAGCTTTTTATCGGAATCTTTAAAAGGTTGCTACTTACCAGGCCTGCACTTGGACTTCTAGATTACACACATTAAACGGAGGAAAATTACTCCATTACACAATCATTATGATCTACCATAATCCACTGCCACTCAAGTTGATTCGATCTATATGGCTGGATAAACATACTTTCAATCCCAAATTGTTGACCATTGTTTAAAACAAAAGCTGTGGTCATGACAAACACCATAATATCAGTTAAATTAGTTAAACCAAAATTGAAAATAATTCTATTGATCTCACTCAGTCTATAATTATATGCCTCCAAGTTGAAAAATATAGCTGCCATGAAAAAGGTAGGTGCATTTGACACACATAATCGTTTTCAATACAAAGATGGTGTAGGAGGATACCAAAACTGGTGTAGGATATCCATAAATTCCAAAATTCCCAAAAGAAATTGATCATACATGAACATCTCCAAAGCATGTGACATTTCAGTTACTTAATTGATTTTATTTTTTTATTAGGACCTGAAAAGATAGATATTGAAATTTATATTAAGTTCAAGTCAAAAAGATTTATATGTAACTGCAGTCTAAAATTCAACTATGGGAAAGTATTTTCAGACAAGATGAGACACACATAAATAAGTATGAGAAAAACAATGTGTTTTGATATAGGGAAAACGCTAATGAAGTAATAAGTGCTGTTTACTATGGAGGTGGAAAAGAACAAAATCACTTCCATCATGTTAACACCGTACAGAGCCCCCTTGAAAACAGAATAATATATTTCAAACTCTGTTTTAAAAAAAAGTCCACACATTTTGATACATTACTTTTGGAAGAATAATAATAAAAGTAATACCTCACTACTCTTTTGTGCTTAATTGTAGGGGGTGTAATTAAATGGGGGGGGGGGAGGTCAAACAAATTTTTTTCTAGGGTAGTAGGAGGGGTAATCAATGGCTTAAAGTGTTGCTCTTACCGAATGTGTTTCAAAACCGTTGAGTTTTCTATATTATTTCAATTTAGTAGGGGGCCATTCTTTAGGACCCGTGACAACAATATCCGGAGTGGAATTTTTTTTGCTCATTCGAAAGAAGGATGTATTTAGAAACTTTTTTGAGAGGGAGTAAATTAATTAGGTCCAGGAATTTTTTTTATGGGGAAAAGACTGACGTCACAAGCAAAAACCCTTGGGGCCCGAAATTTGACGAAATTTCAAAGTCGCTAAAACACAAAACCACTTATACCATTGGAAAGCTCTCGAAAAACGGTATAGAGGACTTTTAAGCGGATATGGTCGATTTCTCAACGTAACTCGAGAAAAACTGTGCTAAAGTGACGTTTTCTCAATGTTTGACGTTAATTTTATCGAGTTAGGTTGGGAAATCGACCATAACCGCTTAAGTCCTCTATATCGTTTTTCGAGAGCTTTCCAATGGTATAAGTGGTTTTGTATTTTTAGCGACTTTGAAATTTTCGTCAAATTTCGGGTCCCAAGGGTTTTTGCTTGTGACGTCAGTCTTTTCCCCATAAAAAAATTCCTGGACCTAATTAATTTACTCCCTCTCAAAAAAGTTTCTAAATACATCCTTCTTTCGAATGAGCCAAAAAAAAATCCACTCCGGAAATTGTTGTCACGGGTCCCAAAGAATGGCCCCCTACTAATTAGAACACTTTTTTGGTCAAAAAATGGTCAAAACTTGGCAATTTTCTCCCAAAAAATGCAAAATACTCTCGGGTCCCTAATAAACGTACAGTAGCGAATAAACATACAGGGCCAAAAATGGAGGCATAAGAACCTAATTGAATGATCTTTTCACTGAGGTTAGGGGGTAAATAATGGGTATTTTGCGTTCTTTCAGCGAGTAGATAAAGCCTCAATAGTCGAAGATGGATATTTAGCATCACAGACAAAAGTAGGCACTTGAAATTGGCCACAATTTTTTGTCAAAATTAATAAACGTACATGTACGTTTATTAGGGACCCGAGAGTAATCCCCCTACAATTAAGCACAAAAGAGTAAAAGGTAAATTTTAGGTTTAAGAATTTTTCAAAAGATTTTTCACTACTTTGCCAAATTTTAACTTTTTATTTCTATTCTTTTTTCTTCGCTGAATTCAAAAATGTTTCAAGACTTATCTTTCTTCGAAAGAACAGTAACACTGACCGTTTTTGACCATTTTTACGCCAATTTTGAAGGACTCCAACTTTAGTACTTATTGGAGACCCAGTGCTATACGCTGTTTGAAGGTTTACTTTGTTCAGTTTCCGTCATGCAAGGATACCGATATGTTTCAATCAAACGATCAGCTATGTACGTCAATGTTCAAGATAAATAAAGCAATACTACAATGTTTTCATATCATATATTTGATCAAACGATTTATCTGAAATGCATCATTTCATGTATGGCTATAATTCGTATTCATTTTTCCAAAGACTGAAATTACTGTATACAGACTGTCAACCGGGTGACATAATCAATCAAACGATCAGGTAGCTGTATTTGTATTCTGATGTTGCCATGATCGTCATTCAAATTAATACGTGGCTCATTTTCTATCCCATATATCAACGGATTAGGTATCTCGCGATCCTCATCTTGATTGATGTTATATAATTCGGATGTAACAGAAGACTGTGAACCATAAAGCTCGATACAACGGGTGACAAATAGCTGCATTGGACTTTGGTTATTTGCGGTACGCATCGGGTGATGATTCAATTGACCAACCAACTCATCACAGGATCTGTTGATTCTATCAATAAAGACAAAATGCAAAGAAAACAGATCAGCTTCTTGCAGCGGATCAAGTATACCAATGCTTTCCATGTAATAAAATAAATTGCTGAACTGCTGAACCACAACCCTTCTTACGTCCCTCCAGAGTCTTTCAATCCTCTGGTTATGAACAGAAGCACCTGTTATAAAGCTACCTCTGTCTAAGCCTCGGACTCGAAGCATGTAATCTGCAACCAATACATTTTCGCCACCATAGTCCGATCTAACACGAGATGGGGTGCCCCAATTGGTAACCGCACGCATGAAATATTCTAACACAGTTGTACTTTTATTATTCCCAGAACAACGCAAGAATACACAACATCTTGAGTAACCGTCGATACCTACGATAAAAAGAAAACAACATTGTAAGACTTACAGAAGACAAGTGGCTTCTTAGAATCCAGACCACATATCTATGGCGACTCAGTCTGGCCTGACTGTAGCACCAAAAGCATTTTCTTTTCGATTTCTACTGAGTAAATTTTTTACATGGTAATATTTCACTCACGATCAATTTTTCAACGAGCAAAGACCACTTTTTACTTCAAACTCTATCAAAAGTTATTCAACTGACAGCATATTAGAAGAGAACTTTAAATTTAAGGAACTGGAAGGAAAAAAAAAACTTTTCTTTGCAAATACACAATGCAAATCTTCACTCCCAATGTTCAAAGTTTCTTCTATAAAGTTATGGGATACTGAGATTACCTAAGAGTTTGATTGAATTTGAATGCTAGGAAGTAAGATTAGTTATGAATTTTTGGTGGGTAATGATAAAATACTATAACATAGTAAAGGAACTATTGTACATACCTCCATGGATCACAAATCTCCATCTAATCAACTTGTGATGTCCATCGATATGCCTAAAAAAACAAGCCACATGCTGATAATGAAAGTACGAACGAGCGAACGAATGGACTAACGAACGTAAAAGCGATATCACTAATGTTTTTGTGTGAAAAAAAAAATATGTGGAAAAAGTCCAATGAAAATCTGCCGAAACGGCGATTTCCGGCATAGAAAATTTTTCTCCAAAATCGGACTCGGTCATGTTTTGAACGTTGCTAAAACAATTTCTTTGAGCAAAAAATCAAAAAAAAAGGAAGATTAAATCCCGAGGAAATGCAAAGGCTTTTCCTGCAAATTTCCAGCATTTTCGGCTGGAAAAGAATACTTCTTGAAAATCGGGCTGCATCACATTTTAGGCATTATCACTTTCCATCAGTGTGCAAATTTTTATGAAAAAATTTTAAGTAGTACAGCTCGAAAAATTCAAGAAATGCCCTTTTTCCGGCGAAAATCGGCTGTTTTGTTCTGGCGCTATTTAGAAAGTTTCAGCTACAAAAAAAATCAGTTTTAATGACACTTGTACCTTGTTTGATGGTGGGCATTGTTATTAGTAATGTATTTTGCGTGAAAAACCACCAACGAAATATAAGAAAAAAAGTCCGATGAAAATCTACAAAAACGGCGATTTCCGGCATATTTTTGGCCAAAAAAAAAATTTTTCTCAAAGATCAGACTCAACCATGTTTTGGGCATTCCTAATACACATCTTTGTGCAAAAAACCAGAAGAAACTAATGATGAAATCTCTAGAAAATTCCAAAAACCAGTTTTTCCAGCACATTTCCAGCATTTTTGGCTGGAAAAATTAAGTTTTTCGAAAATCAAGCTTCATCACATTTAAAAGTATTGCCATTTTGTATAAGTGTGCAAAATTTCATGAAAAAAAAAAACAAAGTACAGGTCAAGACATTCAAGTACCGTTTTTCCGGCGAAAATTGGCTGCTCCAGTAATTTTTAGAAAGTTCCGGCTTCAAAAATCAGTTTTAGTGACAATTGAACCGTGTTTGATGGTGGGCATTGTTATTAGTAATGTTTTTGCCTGAAAATACAACGAAATGTAAGGAAAAAGTCTGATGAAAATCTACGAAAACGACGATTTCCGGCATTTTCGGTAGTAAAAAAAAATTTTCTCGGAAAACGGACATATTTCTGGCATTCCTAATACGCATCTCTCTGTGCAAAAAAAGCAGAAAAACAAAAACAAATGATGATGAAATCTCGAGAAAATGCCAAAAATAACGGTTTTTCCGGTACAAAAAATTTTTTTCCCGAAAATCGGGCTCCGTCACATTTTGCCATTTTGTATCTCTTTGTGTGTCAAAAATCAGAAAAAGCTAATGAGCCAATCTCGAGAAAACGCCGGTAACAGACTTTTTCAAATGTGAAAAAAAAAAAAAGGTTGAATAATTACAGAACAGCTCTAATTTTTTCTTTCAAGTGAGAAATACGCAAAATTAAGTTCCCGCAAAAAATATCAAAACTGTGAACCGCAAAAATTAGTTCCCTTAAGGTATTTCAAAAAATTGGACAGTCTATCTAGCAAATTGGGCTACGACACATTTTGGGCATTGCACTTTTGCATCTTTGTGCCAAAAATCAGAAAAAATAATGTGCCAATTTCAAGAAAAGCTGGTAACAGACAGACAGACGAAAAATAGACGAACAAACGAACAGAAAACAGGACCTCCAGGTAGGTCGAATAAATGGGGGAATAGATTAATAAAAATGCTACTGGGGGTAATTTGAATTCAAATCATACCATAACGAATTAGGTCCATGTACATGATACTGCCTTCTAAACACAGTCCTTCGTCTTCTACATTCACGTCCAATGGGATCAAGACGGAGAATCGATTGACGGATTCGATTTCTTTGCACGTGTAGGCCTCTTTCACGTAATGCACCAATGGTGTACCTTTCTCCGCTGTTTGGGGTTATTCTCAGTATTTCCGATATGACCTCGTCTAATTGATTATCATCAATGTCAGTGTACGTTCTTCGCACCGATGGCATTCCATATTCATCTCTGCGATTTAATATAGTATGCCTGCTAACGCCAAGCAATTGAGCACATTTAGTAATGGTGAAAAATGAGATCATCGAAAGCTTCTAACTGCTCTTGAGTTATATGTATTTTGGGTCTACCAACAGATCTTGACACAGGATGATTCACGCCATCAGCATCAACAATACCAGCATCGTTGTCATTTTGACGAACAAATACATCATCAAAGTCATCGATTTCAAATGGGAAATTCCTTCCATAGTTTTGAATTAAGGTTTGAAAGTTTTCAATTAGTAAATTAAAATCATTTTGCAGGCCCGTATTGTTTTGTCCCTCTTCGTTACCCCCCACAGCTTCAACATCGCCAGCTACAGGAATCCTCATATCTATATGATTTTTAATCAAGCAAAGAGTTCTCAGCAAATCCAAGCTAACCAAAATTAAATATTCAGCTCTGTCTGCCCCATCTGCTCGAGCATCATTTCTTTCCAATTGGTTTGATATTGAAATTAAATCATTAAAAAAAATTTCAAGATCTGTCCTTGTGTCATCTACAGCTGCCATTATTTCATAACTAGATTTCTTTCTATAATGAAAAAAGAAGAGCCAGTATGGTGATAGTTCTGAGATCATATTTCTATACTTTCCCTCCCTTTGCCTCCAACTGCGCCCTAAATCAAGAAACTCCTTGAACCCCTCCCCTTCACAAAAACCCTACCTTTAACCACCAAAATGTCCATACCCCACCCACCCTTTAAAAACAAAAATAATTTCCACGTTTCCAGACTTGGTCTCAGGTAGGCCAGAGTAAGTTCACTTTTTATAATTATACTAAAATCACATTTTGTAAAAAAATTTCAATAGATCTTGCAGAATATTTTTCCTTTGTATACGCCTGCACACCGTGTTGTTGAAAAAAAGACGATATATAATAGAGCAAAAGTTTGAAAAGCTGATTTAACAATAATTCAAAATCACTATAACCAAAACAGAATAAAACACAGTATAAAAATTGAATTAGAAAGTCCTCAACCCCATCCTCGGATATTACACCCCATCCTTTGCCTTCTACCTCTCCCTAAGCCAAGAAATCCCTGTAAACCTGTAAACCCACCCTTATTGAATTTTTTGAAAATAAAAGAATATACCTTTTATTATTGTCGTAAAACTATAACAATAACTCACATTTTTATAAAGCATATCTTACTCCACGTAACTGCACTTACAAGACTTACTATTCAAATGAAAAACTGATCATAATATATGTACTTTTAAAATGATCGCTTACATAACATGAGTATGTCATAATAAAAAGCTGAAAAAAGTGTAAAACTGTCAGGATAGTTTTGTCAATTGACATAAAATGATAACAAATATTAACAGTTTTAGTTCTAAAATGACCATAATTCGACCATGAATTGAAATTTTGAAGTTAAAAAATAATATCTCCATATTCACCTTAGTAAGGGGCACTTCTGAGGCAGAAAATGACTAGTATTCAGGTATTGATTGGGTGGACAAATTAAGAGTATTCCAGTACTTGACAGAACATTTTGACTGGTATTTGAAGTATTTCCACCGGTATGTTTGTATTTCAGGAAAAAAGAATTTTCGCAAATCAAGAATTTAGATTTTCACGTGGACTTACCTTCACGAAACGCGCAGTTCTAAATATTTTGTGACGACTTCTTTTAGCAAAAAAGGGTTTCAATGATAAAAATTCGCAACTGTAAATGTCTTTGTTATTCATTGTTATGCTAGTTTTGGATTTAAAAAAAATTTCATTTAAATTTCAAGAAATTTTAAAGGCAATTTTGAATCCTTTTCACTCAGAAAGGTATATTCAACGAATTTAGTTAAAATCTACCAGATTATGAATTTTTTTTCTACTTTTGATACTTTATGGAAATTCCTAAAAATATTACCTGGACTTTATTTTATGAAGCAGCTGTTACCAAATATTTCGGGTGGATAAAATCTCACGAGAATGGCCAAAATTCGTGAAAATTGCAAAATTTAATCCACTTTTTAAAGGTATTTTCTATCCTCAGAAGCCCCCCACAAGAAAACTTAGAGGGGAATTAACGTCTCCAATTAACCCTAATCTTCTAAAAAAAATCTAAAGAGGAAAAGGAACAAAAAAAACGAACAAAAAAAAGACCACTTCAAAAGTTATGTTATATGCTATGGTGAAAAACCTTTAAAAAACCTCCCATTTGGTTGTAAATGAGAGAAGTATAGAACACTATAAATGATTCCATTTTAAATTTATTTTAGCAAAATGTTGCAGAACGTCACAAGTAGAAAACAGAAAACACAACTAAGACAATTCACTGCCGTTTAACATCAATTTTAAGCCTAAAATACTGCGACTTTTGACGCACGCATGTGGGAATTGACATCAATCAGAGTTTTATAGATTTCTGGACAGAATGAACAACTTAAATTATTTTAAAATCCCTAACTTTTGGTCCAGTCAAACTTTTTCTATTAAAAATGGAATTCAGATTGACACCAATTCATGTCAGTGTTAAAAGTTGCAGTATATTTGAAACTGTCGTTCTTTTCTTGACGGATTTAAAATGTTAATTCCCCTATAATTATACACAAATTAATTTCTAAATCAGTAATACAAACGAAAGTAAAAAAAAAAAGTCAATGGTAATAACCATGAATCAAGACGCATTGAAACTTTGTTCTCCAGGTATAATGACTGATTTGAAGGCATTTAAAAGCATTTCCTCATTTTCAAAAAGTGCTTCAGGAACCGTCAATTCCATTGAACATGTTGACGAAAAAAATCCAGCCGCGTCTGGCACAACTCTGACGTAAAGGTTTTGATCTTTTAATACGTTCAAATTATCTGAAGCAGTTGCGTATTTGAGCAACTGCTTCAGTTCTTTGTTGCTCATTCTACGGATCACTTTTGACAGCAAAGGCCCGTGTGACAAATTTTGACTGCTACATGTTATGTTTCTCAGCATGCTCTCAGGATTTACATCATCATAGCGGGCATCATATGTTAGAAGGGGTTTACATAAGTCTTTGTAGAGTTGTAGAGTTTTTAAAACTCCAACAATTTCCAGACCTTTTCTAATATGCTCATAAGAGGTACGTCTTTTGATTAATACATCATATACTATCAATGACTGAAGCACGAGTTGCTTTGTTTCTTTCTAAAAGAAAAATCGATCATTACTTTAAAAAAATTAAGAGTAGCTTTGAAACGCCCTAGATATTGTCTCAATCTAGGATATGAATTGCTGACTTAAAAAAGAATAACTATCTGGTCAAAAAAAACTTTAAAATTTTGTCACAGTTTACTGAAGAAACGAGATCAGAATTCACAAGTGAAAAAGTGTGCTTCTTTATAAATGTAGAAAGGAAATGTGAGAGCAATCACTTTAAACATACTCACAACACATCAAGCTGTCACGGCAAAAATAGCACAAACGAATGAATGTTTTACAGAGAGATTCCCATTTTTTGAATATTTTAATTGGTCAAGTTTTTTATTGAAAATTTAAGATAAAAGTTGATTCCAAATCTGTGCTCAGATTTCTTTCTCGGATCAAAAGTTACAGCCCTTTGAAGTGAGCAAAAACAAGCAAAAACTGTCAAAAAGGGTAAAAGTGGATCCACTTATATGGGCTGTAGCTTCTGATCAAAGAAAGATATTGAAAAATCTACTTTCCAGGTTTTCAAGTATTTCCCTGACCGTTGGGAACCCTGATTTTGTACCCAGCTTCAGACAGTTTGTTTGCAAAGTTGTTAGTAATTTTATTATGCCCCTTTTAACTCTGGTCTGAATAATGCCAGTGTTGCTCTATGCTGATTGTCAAAAAAATGATTCAAGCAAAAATAGCATTACAGTCAGAGTGCATCTTTCTCCTGATTCTTCAATATATTGAAGTAGTTCTGCGTTTTTCTGCCAGCTCTTTCAGTTTTCTTTTTTCATCTGCATCGGATATCTAGGAAAAACAAAAAAAATTTTTAAGTTACGAACTGCTGGAACACATTATAGAGAATATATAAAATTAGTTGTATTGTGCTAAGCTCTTCTTTAGCAACTATATACACAATCAGTGGGTCTGAGCTGACTCACTAAATTGTATTGTTTTAAGCCTTGTAATACAACTGTCAATCATTTTTAAGAAAACTGATTGGATAATATTGATGTACCTTATTAAGTGGATTAATTTTGGCGTGGATTAATTTTCGCGAATTTTGGCCATTTTCACGAAATTTTGTCAACGCGAAGTTTTTTTGATTGAAATTTTTGCCAAAACCCCTAGGAAAGTGAAAGAAATTAGGTGAAAAAAAGCTGATTTGCTAAATTTAGTCCATGCGAAAATTAATCCAATTAAGGTAACAAGGCTGGTCAATATTTTCCTACAGTATCCAGTTATCATAAAGAAATCAAATTTAAATGTTAATTTTTACAATTTCAGTCAATATAAAATACTTGTTAATTACTTTTATCACTTTATTTTTGCATGGCTAGAGTGTGGTACCCAGTTGGCGTGAATTTATAAAGATTCCTGTTTATTTACATCGGCCGTATATCTTACTGGGACTTCTTTTCACATTTAGATAGCCACTAAGGAAGGGAGTACAAAACACTTATTTCATTAATCAGTTTGATTTAGTTTTTCAATTATAGCAGTTTGAAAGTCATTTTTGATTTACCCAGCTGGCGGTAGTCTTACCCAGTTTGCGTGATAAAATTTGAAGAGAAATATCACACTCAATAGTGAGGTAGAATGCGTCAATTTTTAGATGTATAGAAGCTCAAACCCCTCATCTTTCGATATCTGTGGTAAAATTCAACATTCTCCATATATTTGGAAGATACAAGGTTGAAATAGAGGATTGTCATTTTTCACAATTTTGTCTTTTTTTCGGAAGTTTTCTTCCAGCGTCAGTTAATTTTGACGCCAGTTCGAAATAACGTTAGAATTCCTTACAGTACAATGACTTCTAATGCTATTTTTAGGTATCACACCAATTGGGTAAGCTCTAGTTTTCTTGGTACCTTATATTGTCTTCGATATCTTCGAAAAGGTTGAGGCTTTTACAATGAAACTTTTTTAATTTTTAGAGGAAAAGTTCTTCTTCTGCACGAACTAATTTTTAGCGAGGAAAGTTTGGTAAAGATTTAGATTTCCAACATGCTACTTATGGGGCCGAACATTGAACATTGATGCATATCAAAAACAGCAACAAACTAACAGATAAGAACCCTTAAAACTTCTGTATGTCAAAGATTTAGAGCTTCATACAGGGGGCAATAAGCAGTTAGTTCGACCCTAGAGTAACAGCTTGACCCTGGCTTCATACCTACCTCATCAACGTAATATTTGATTGCTTCACATGAAACATCATCCGCATCTAAATACTGCAAACAATGTGTGATGTCTTGTGTAATAATGTAATAGTAGGCTACTGTAGGAATTTGAATCACTCGGATGCCATGCAACAAAGCATGCCCTATGATTTTCCCAATGAAAACAAAAATCTGTGACAGTGCAGTTGATGTGGTACAAATGGGCAGAAGGGAATACCTATTGCCCTCAAATAAACGGCTGTGTCCTGATTTGCGGAGAGTAAGAAAGACTGTGTCAAAGGCGTGTCTAGTAAGACCACCAGCGTCTATGCCAGGCCCATTTTCAATGATAACCCGAAGTTTCTTCAGTGGGTCAAAACTTTTGTCCTTGTAAAGTGACAGGACCCCTGAATATATATCCTTGTCATGAACTCTAAGAATTTGAGTTGCTGAATCAAATTTGTTCTCAAAGTATATGAAGACATCTTCTAGCGTTTCCAATGTTTTATCAGCTTTACTCTCATTTTTCTCACTGATCTCAGCAGCAAAGCTTGCTGCCTCTTGCAAATCCGGATATGATGAAGATTTTCGGACACTTGCCAGTCTGTTAGATTTGGGAATAATTCCCTTAACTGTGACTGAGATCTTGAGCAACCAGGCTGTTGAGATGGTTGTTGGTCTGATAGTGGTGTTGTGGTTGAACCCTGCAATGACACTGTTGATCTTGAGCAACCTGGGCGTTGGTCTGATAGTGGTGTTGTGGTTGAACCCTGCAATGACACTGTTGATCTTGAGCAACCTGGGCGTTGAGATGATGGTTGGTCTGATAGCGGTGTGGTGGTTGAACCCCACAATGAAATTGCTGATCTTGAGCCACCTGGCCGTTGAGATAGTGGTTGGTCTAATTGTGGTGTTGTGGTCGAACCATGCAATGACATTGTTGATGGTGTTGAGGATGTTCCTCGGTGCTGCAGCAAGGCATTCTGCCATTAAAAAAAAAAGGAATAAAAAAAAATTTTCCAGCTTTTTCTCAGCATTTTCTGCCAGGAAAAAATGTTTTTTGAAAAATGGGCTGTCACATTTTAGGCATTGTTATTTTGCACCAATGTGCTGCGATGTGGTGCGAAATTTAACGAAGAATTTGTCAAATGCAGCTCGAGAAAGAAAAACCGCTTTTCTAGCAAAAATCAGTTTAATTGATAATTGAATCATGCTTTATCATGGGCATTGTTAACCATAGTGTTTTTGTGTGAAAAAGGACAAAAATTTAATGAAAAAATCCAATGAAAATCAGCAGACACTATCAAAATCCACCAGAATCAAAATCCATTTTGCAACCATCAGTGCCGCCATTTTGAAATAATTTTTCATCATTTTTGTCGATTTTTTCAACAACGAAATGAAACAACCATTTTTAGTTTTGTTGTCAATTTTTTGACAATGAAACAAAGTAACAGTTTTCAGTTATGCTGTCAATTCTTTAGTTCCATAGTCTTTTTTTTAGTTTGGTCGTTAAAAAATTAAAGGAGAATCTAAATGGCACTGATGGATTTCCATACAAAAATTTTTTATCTTAAAATATTTTTTATTGAAACATTGAAGCTTCGTAGTACACTCAAAAAAGATGCCTTTTCTGGCCTTTTATTAAGAATTACTCAGAGAGAAAAATGACAAATAAAAAAGGAAACTGTAAATAATGCAAGAAATTACTTCCAAACTATTGTCGGGACTAGCACCATCTACTTCAATGTTTTTCTAAAAAAATAAATGAAAATATCAGTGAAGGTCCTGTCCTATATATTCATCAATTTCAAGCAATTTGGTAGCTGAGGGGGGGGTGGACAACAGAAATTTTCAGATAAACAAGCTGAATGCTAATTGGACCTACCTGATAATGAAAGTTAAACAAATGAGAGCAATTATAGACATTAATGGAAAAGATCCTAAAAAACGAACGAAAGTAAGCAAAAATTCATGAACGAATTGAGTACAACTCGAGAAAATAAAGAAAACCTGTTTTTTCCAGCACGGCAACCAGCTGTTCCGGCAATTTTTAGAAAATATCAGAAATTGCTTTCAACAATTATTTATGTGATTAAAAACAAAGAAATAATTCCTCAAAAATCGGACTGGGTTATATTTTGAGCATTCCTAATACGGATCTCTGTGCAAAAAATCAGGAAAAACAAATGATGAAATCTCAAGAAAATGGCAAAAAAAACTGGTTTTTCCAGCATCCGGCATTTTTGGCCGAAAATGATTTTTTTTCGGAAATCGGGCTCCATCACATTTTGTGAATTGCCATTTTGCATCTTTGTGCCAAAAATCAGAAAAAAACCAATGAGCCAATCTCAAGAAAAGCTGGTAACAAACGAATGGCAGGACAACGGTTGATTTATAGGACCTCCAAGGTAGGTCCAAAAAGCGTAAATTCAGATACACATAAAGCAACTCCATACACATTTATTTTTAATAACTGAGTTGCTAAGCATTTTTCAAAACCCAGGTCCAAAGTTGCTTGCAAGGTTGCTTAAAAATTTTCAAGATTTCATTGGGTGAAGGACATCACACTGTTGCATTTTTCAACAAATAGTTTCTAGTGAGGTTAAGACCCCCCTTAACAAGCAATACTTATATGGACCTACCTGATAATGAATCAAACATTTTTCATTTAGGTGCAATTATTAATTGCTATTTGCTTAAATAATACCAAAGCATTAGGAAATAATAAACAGTAACTTAACCCTATTATTATCAGGCTTTTTCGGATTTTGTATTCTCAAGGGGGGGTGTTTTCTACCAGCCTTGCATAACTTTTGATCTATAAAAGATATGGACTTGAAATTTGGCATAAATGTTCTCTACCATAAAAGGAGTTCATAGAAAAAAATTTGGGTTGATGACGTCATCATAAAGGTGGTGACGTCATCACAAACTTTCACATTTATCGCTTACTAATGAAAAAGTACTATTCAATAAAATAGCAATTAAAGTTGAACGAATGGAGATTTTTCAATTCTGTTTTGAATTTCTAAAAGCCAAAATAAATATCTTTAACATATTTGCCGGTTTTAAACATACTAATAAAATTGACCTTTAAAATCCATGCAGAAAATGAGTAAATTTTTTCAAAAAACAATGACGTCATTTTCGATGACGTCAGTAGTTTTTTAAATTTTTTTTAATATTTTTTAGAATTTATTATTGATACCTAAAACCTGTCAAAATTTGAAGTTAGTTGGATGACTAGGTCAAAAGTTATGCTAAATTTAAGATTTTTGGATTTTACAGGGTTTTAGCTGGATTTTACGATATGCCTGCACAAAAAAGTCATAAAACCTGATCTGGTCGGTGTATAATTGTAAAATTTGGTATACATGCTGCTAATAGGATTATATTAAAAGTCAAGAACTTTCAGAGTGTTAAAAGTTTTTTTCAGTGAGCTATTAACAAAAGAGTGCCAGCCTGGTGGAAAACACCCCCCCCTGATAAAAATAGGGTTAAAATGACTTAAGGTATGTGTTCACCTTTCTTGACACATTCTCTTTAATTGATCATATCTTTAGAACAACAAATTTTTATATATCAAAAGTATATATTTTCTGAAAACCAATAATATTCTCTTTCTAATGGTAAAAGTTTCAGCTGAATTTAAAAAACTGGGCAGGATATAATTAAAATCTTAAGAATTTTAACCTTACCTACTTCAAAGAAGTTAAAGTCACCCATAGCTTTTGAATTTTGAAAAAATAATTTCGATACTATCTTCCCAATAGATTGAACTAAAAAAGTGTCTTGGGATTTTTTTCGGATTGATTTTAACCCGTTAAATCCTTAATTCTGTAAAAATATCGATAAAAAAGTAAATTTAAATGTGATTTTTTCAGTTATCTGTAAATTGAGGAAAAACAACTCGGTTAGAAATAAAATCCTAAGACACTTTTTAAGTTTGATCTTTTGGGAATCTTATAAAAAAAGAATGAAGTCGATAGCTAAATGCTATGGGTGACTTTAACTTTGTTAAACGTAGTATGGTATGGTAAAATTTCGTTTTTTTCTACATCAATTTGAAATTTTTGACGAGATAATTACTGTTTAATTGAGTAATCAGAGAAACGTGTCAAAAATGTTACTATTCAATAGATGTGAGAATAAACATCAGCTGAATTCTTTCTTTTCTCTTTGTTGTTTCCGAAAGAGACAATTATTTGAGTAAATAGTCAATCATAAGACGAACTTTGTTTTAAAATTTAAATGTTTATAACTCTGGATCAAAAAAAGATTTTAAGATCGCGATTTTACCAAAATGAAATCCAGTAACTTTTCTTTCACTTTGACTGAAAAAAAAATTTTTGACAAAAAATCGGAAAAAAGGTGTACACATACCTTAAAAGAGAAATATGAAAAATTAGATTGAAAAACGAAACCTTTAAGACATTATTTTGGTTTAAAGGCATGAAGGAAATAGGAAAGCTAATATCCAACTTATTGTGATATGCTTATAAAAAGGATCAAATTTGACCCATTTTCTCATAAAAAACAAAGCCAGCAACCAAAACTTTATGCATGAACACAAATATTCTTTCAAATTACGATTTAGTGAGCAAAAAAAATAATATCCCGACTAGAATTTGATTAATTTGGTTAAGAACATTGACCTATGCTCTTATAAATATCCAATTTTTCCAAAAGTCAAGCTCGTCGCATCCGAGAGTTTATAATTACGCATCTTAGTGCAAAAATTCAGAAAAATTGAGCAAGCCAATCCCAAAAAAAGCTAACATCGGTAATGTGCATATTAAAAAGATCGAATTTGGTCCTTTTTCTTATAAAAAACACTTCTAGCAGCCGAAATTTCATGCTTAGACACAAATATTCTTTCAAGTTATGATTTTCATGAGCAAAGAAAACATCTATCTCGTCAAAAAATAGAATAATTTGGTTAAGAACATTAATCTATGCTTGTAAATATTGATTCTTATAGATAAGGAAGTGTTTTTTTGAGCCGAAAAAATCTTTTTGCAAAAATCAGTTTGAACAATCTTTTAGGTTTGATGGTAGTTTACTTTCAGGCAAAAAATCAGAAAAAAATAATAATTTAGTATTTCAAAAAGTCCAAAAAATCCTTTTTTAGCCGTTTTTCGGCTGAAATTTGCCCAAAAAAAATTTTTTCTGAAAATCTGGTTCTGTCATATTCGAGGGTTTACAGTTATGCATCTTCGTACAAAAAATCAGAAAAATTGAATCAGCCGATCTCGAGAAAAGCTCATAGTTAAGTTATTGATAATGTGCTTATAAAATAAATCGAATTCGGGCTATTTTCTTATAAAAAAAACACGTCTAGGAACCAAAATTTCATGCCTTAACATAAATATCCTTTCAACTTATGACTTCATGGGCAAAGAAAACATCCATCTCGTTAAAAAATTGAGTAATTTACTTAAGAACATTGATCTATGCTTATAAACAATTATTCTTATAGCTAAAGATGCTTTTTTGAGCCGAATAAATTTTTTTGTGAAAATCTGATTGAGCCATCTTTTACCTATGATGGTAGCCTACTTTCATGCAAAAAATCAGAGAAAATTAATGATCCAATTTTTCACAAAGTCCAAAAAACCCTTTTTTAGCCGTTTTTTGGCTGAAATTTGCCCAAAAAATTTTTTTTTCGAAAATCGGGCTCCGTCACATTCGAGGGTTTATGGTTATGCATCTTTGTGCAAAAAATCAGAAAAATTGAATTAGCCAATTTCGAGAAAAGCTGGTAACGAACAGACGCACTAACTAACTAACGAACATGGCGGGTTAATTTATAGGACCTCCAGGTAGGTCCAAAAAACCGAAAAAATACCTTAAGGGAAGGAATTTTTGCGGGAAGAAATTTATTGCAGAATTTAATTTCGCGATTTTGATTTAATTTGGCGATTTTGGGTGTAAATCGCGAAATTAAATTCCGCGAAATACAATTTTTTTCAAATTTTTATAAATCTACCCTGAACTCCTTTTGGATCGAATTTCCGTGAAAATTTCTTCCCTTAAGGTAAGACCCCCTAAAAAATTCTTGCTACCAATGTTTTTTATTACAAACAACTCTTTCTATTCAAGTTCCTTGCGATGTCATTATGTTGTTTTTTGCAGCCATTGTCATTTGGACACATAAACTGTAACATTAACTGCGCCGCAGGCACAAATTTATTAACTTTAGATGGAATTGTGGTAGAAAATTAGCACCGAGGCAAAACTTTTACAAAAACTTGAAACCCCCCTTAAATAGGAAGATCCCCCCTAAAGGCTGACGCCACCTAAAAAATCAGCAGAAGAAAGATCCCCCTTAAAAGAATTTTCCAAATCCCAAGACCCTCCCTAAGTCTAGGGGGTAGAAACTATTCTTCATCTGTAAATGGACAATAGAGGCATTTTCAGCGGTTGTTGTAAAAGGTAGTATGGTCCCATGGACTACCCCAATGGGGTACTGTCTGGGATACCTAAAAAATATTACAGACCAGATTAGAAATTGCTCTGGAAGGAAAAGTAAGGACCTACTTACATTACTCCTCATTGAGACAGGAGTCTCTCATTGAAATGTTGATTTGCTCTAAGACTGCTCTTGTGCTTTCTAGCAGGACAAGTGGCTTGTGACTGACCTCTTCTTTTATTCTTTTATAGCATGTGCGTCACATTGAGTATGAGATTATTTTTTCGATCAATTGATATGATAGACTCCAAATATTATTGTTACATTAATATTTTTGTAAACAAAAGTTAATTTGTGAGTAAAATTCCAATGAATAATTAATGAGATTTTGTGTTCCTCTAAAACGCACACCTCAGCTCTCACAAGTTGTTCCCAGCTGCCGATTCTTATCCTTTCATACTACTTGCATCATATTGAGTATGATAAAAATTCCTTTTGGAAATGTTATGATTGTCACGATATTTTTTAAACAAAACCTCAATTTGTTGAAAAAAGACAAAAGGACAATCACTTCAGTAATCTCCATTAGCCCCTATTGAGTAAGTAAGCATTTTGAATACCAAAGTTATTCTGCAAACAAAATCTGATCTGCTGAATTACGAAAACAGCAAAGATTCTTATGCAGTGCATGCGCTATAAAATAAACTTTTACCGCCAACAAACCTAGAAATAAAGAATTCTATTTTTCATCAGAACATACTTCAGAGATACTTTTATGTCATAAGTTAGCAGTTTACAGATAGAGGAACAATGTGGTCGACAAATTTGTGTTGATCATTGCTCTGATTGGGAATAATTGGGTATCCCAAAAGGTACCCCATTGGGGTAGCCCATGGGACTATACTACCTTTTACAACAACCCATTTTTCCGAGATTTGCATTACTTTTAGCATTGTATTAAAGTTATTTTTTATTTGTGAAGAAAGAAATTTCTAATTTGGATTTGAGGCTGCAGGGTTGCTAAGCAACTTGCTTATTTAGGCAATTTTGAGGCCTTAGCCTTTAGGAACTCAGTTGTAGGTGCATCAAAATACAAAACCTGTTGGCTGCATCCATGAAAATCTAAACTGAAGTGTTTGAAGTGAAGATGCATACATAGCCTTTAAGGGTGTATGGGTTTATAATCAATGTTGCTAACTATAATACAAAAAACTTACAAGATCATGGGTTGCTCGAAGATAGATATCTCCCTGACGACAGATTGATAGCACTGTTGTGCTATCGTAAGTCACATTATGGCCCAATGTTGGCGTGACAAGCTGCCCACTTATGTACTTGACATACTCAAACCTAAATTGCGAGAGAGAAACATGATATAAATTTATACCAGATAAAAAAATAACTTTTCAAAAACAATGAAGTAATGAAAATAAAAATTCTTTTTGGCTTCCCCAGTAATCTGAATTAGACATCTTCTGTTATAAAAATTAGGACAATTTAATTGGGATTGGAAATTTTCCTCAAAAAAGGGGGGGGGATAGCAAGAAGGGGGGACTGACATGAAATCTTCTTTTTCTGGTCAGGATTGTGCATTTTTCTGTACTTTTGTACTTCCAATAGGGAAATTTGCCCAATTTACAATGCATTTCCTATTTATAAGGCAATTTTAGTGTGGTATTTGAGTGTTACGCAGTCAAAACCATGCATTAATTTCCAAACTCGAAAAGCCCAAAAACCTTGGGGGATAGGCATTTTTCAAGGTGGGGGGGGATGCCAAAGCCAGACCCCCTTCCGCACTATGCCATGTTTTGGTAAATCAAAAGCCGTAAAAGGGCAAAATAATTTTAGTGCTTGTGTACTAAAATAACACTTTCGAACAATAGGTGGGGTGTCAAAATTTAGCAAAATTCCTTTTAGTACTCATGTATGTCTTACATTTTAGTACTGACCCCCCTGTTTATGTAATTATAAGAATATGAAAAAGTTTTATAACAAATTTTTGGAGGGATGATATTAAAAATAATTTCATATCTAGCAGTCCATGGTGGCCACACAATTATTTTTTGCAAATTCAAGGACTTTCAAGGACAATTTTGACTTTTTCCAGGACTTTAGGTCATAAAATTCCAGGATATTTCAGGACAAAATAGCATAAAACAGAAAAAATCAAGGATTTTCCAGGATAAAAAGGTGTCAAATCTCAACAAGAAAAATTAATATTTAAACATATCTAGTATGCAGAGGGGTCCAGCCCCCAGCATTTTTCAGGGGGGGGGGGGCTAAGAAAAATAGCCCTTGCTGAATTTTAAAAACGTAGCCCCACCTTCACAGAGCAAAATATCAAAGAAATTTTGCTTGTAAAGAATTGGCAATAAATGTATTGCGCCGCAGGCAAAAAAAAATTTTTTAAGAGGGGTCAAAACCTTCCGGAAAAAAGATTATCCAGGGATTTTGAATATCCAGAAATCCCAGGAGTTTCAAGGACTTTTCAGGAGAAAACATTAATCCCAGGGTATTCCAGGAATTTCCAGGAGTGTGGCCACCATGGCAGTCTGTCCGATATGCGAAAAAGGATATCTTGGTTTTGACGTTAGAAATTTCCTTTGAGTTGAAAAATTCGAAAGTTCAATATATCCGAAAACGGCAGTGGTCGAAATAAGCTTTTTTCTTCTGGTCGGTTATTTTTGTGAATCATTTGCGTGGAAGTGTCACCGAAGCGCGACCATTGTTCGCCCTGAGGGGCAGAAAATTTGGAAAATTCGCCCACTCTAGTTGCCTTTAAATCATCTTATTTTTACAGCAATTTGCAAAAATATTATCTTAGAAAAGCCTTATTTTGACGAGAACTAATTTATTGAGTAGAAAAATCTTAAAAATCTTGGCGAATTATGCCTAAATCTCGAGAAAATGCTAAAGAACCAGTTTTCCGGCATAATTCTGGTATTTTCGGCCGAAAAAAATTCTTTCCGGAAATCGTGCTCCGTCACATTTAGGGGAATACTGTTTTGCATCTTTGTGCCAAAAATCAGCAAAAACTAATGAGCCAATCCCCGAGAAAAGCTGGTAACAGACGAACGAACAGCAATAAAAAAAGTGCAGGGTGATTTGCAACGAAAAGAATTGGAAAAGATTAGATATTGTGAGTCTTGCTTTTTTGGGGTTTCCACTTTCATGAAATTTGTTGAAAAAAAATCTTCTTTCAAATCTTCTTCATTAATTGACACAAGTGATTATCACTTTGGATATTCAAATTGAATTCAAAGAATGCCAATCTGTCAACCACTGATTTCAGCCTAGATTTCAGTGGCGTATACCATGAAAGTCCATCAAAACCAGGGGTCCCCTAGCCCTATTTATATCTGCAGTATTTCTTTAAATCACAATAAAATAAAAGGTTTGCTAATTGGAGAAGTCAATTTCTTGCAAGGTTAAATTCTTGCAAGAGAGTTCCTCTGATACAGTTCTTGGAATACAAAGTAAAAATGAAAGTTTGATGACATGAGTCTGTAACAAAAAGTGATGTATATATAGATACCTGGGAACAGGACTTGAAAAGTCTAACACTTCTGAAAAGCATTGCTCAAGTCTATCATACAGCTCCTCCTCTGTGAGATACCCTTCTAACTGAAACGCTGTTATAACTTGTTTCCTCTGATGCAAGCTGCATTTATCTGCCCCACGAGGCATTGTGGTTGTCTCTTTGTCAAGAAGGTAAACATCTTTTGACACAATCTTGACTTTTTTAGCTTTGGGAGTACCATTATCACGGTTGTTTCTCCGAAAAAGTCTATTCCTTTCAGATAATACACTGTTGTCTGAACCTAGAATCCTTGCTACAATCCTACTACTATTCATTGTCTTGGCTAAAAAATCAGTAAGTAGCAATTACTATAAAGATAAGAATAATGTAAGGGGAAGGATAAACAAAAAGGGAACCAAATGTAGTAGGGGGATTTTTTTTGGAACTTTATGACTGTTTAAGCACTTTTTATACTAAAATAGCCTCAACCCTCCTCTTTCAATCAAAAAATTTGACCCAAAAGTCAACCCCCCCACTATGGTAAAACGGGTTAAACCAGACGGTCGTTAAAATCGATAGATAATCCATATTAATCGATGGATTAAATACCGATTAAAATCGATAATCGATAGCTAATCGAGGTCGAAAAAATTGTAAATATCGTTTAGTATCGATTGCTTTTCGTCATCGATTAATATTGATTATAATTATGAATATCGATTTTTTACCGTTTAACGATTTTAATAGATATTTATAATCCATCGATTAATATCGATTATCTATCAATCTTAATCGGTAATCGATTTTATTGATTCCAGACGTAGGTACGACGTATTTTTAATCGAATTCATCGAAAATAATCACTTCGATTAGTCTTCGATTAGTCTTCGATTATCAAAATTAATTGAAGACTTATCGAAGTAAATGAATTTTGCAATCAATTTTTTTCTTAATTAGTTCGATTAGTTTCAATGAATTCAATTAATCTTCGATTAGCTTTGATTAGTTTCGATTGAAGGTAATCGAAGCTTAAATCGAATCTAATAGAACTAATCAAATTTTCCAATCTTTTTTTAATCTCAATTTGTTCGATTAGTCTTCGATTAGTACCGTCAACGGCTCTAACTTGGGACAGTCTGACGAAACATGGGACAGCAATTCAGGCATAATTTACCGAACCTCCGAAGTCATTTTAATTAACATAATAGTCGCAAATCTCATAGAAAACAAACTTGTTGTCAAGGGAGATTAACAGTAAGTGAAAATACAGACCAGAAATCAACCATCCCATATTATGACCACTCGTCCCAAGTTAGAGCCGTTGACAGTATTAGATTAGTTCGATTAATTGAAAACTAATTGCTTCGATTAGCTTCGATTAAATTCGATGACGTATGACAATTGATGTCTAGCCCATTAGCTACCCACACCACACTCGGCTGTATTTCAATGGTTCTATCTCCATATCTTCAGTAAGGATCCTTTGAAAGTTATTTCAAGATATGGGCAAGATATTGAGCAGCAAAATTTTTGAAAATGAGCAAGTCTGCCTCCTTTTGACTAAATCCCTGGTCTGCTGCATGTGGAGTTACTACTGTAGATACAGCCTTTATACTATAGATACAAATTATAACTTACAAGTTGGTCAGTATGCTACCATCAACAGAATAAATAGGATGGTATTGAAGGTCCAGACATATTAAATAGATTCCAATTTGATGTGTAAGACAACTGACCTACATGTTACGAGGTTACGTTACACGTGAAGAATTATCTGCTTTCGTTGACGATATGTTGCTGTTGCTAAGAGGACTAGGAGCTAGTCTAGTTCCCAAGCCCTATTCCCCGAATAAATCGATTTGATTAAACTTCGATTTGTTTCGATAATTATCCGAATGGATCGGCAATGTAATCGAGGGCTCGATTCGCAGTTCGATCGACCCAGTTAAAAAGACCCTACCCTATTTCCCCCATCGGCCGCGCGGTCGTGCACGCTCGGTCGAAATTTCAAAATGGGATGGAGCTCTCAGAGAAAAAACAGTTAATTTCAAAGACCAGAATGCATGAGCGAGAAAAAACAAAATCCTTATCGACCGGTGGTCTAAGAAACATGAAAATAAAAAACATAAAAATTGTTGTATCTCTAATTTACCGAACAATAATTGAAACAAACCGAACAAAAGTTGAATTTACTGAATGATAATCGAAT
Organism: Clytia hemisphaerica; assembly: GCF_902728285.1. Lineage (NCBI taxonomy): Eukaryota > Metazoa > Cnidaria > Hydrozoa > Leptothecata > Clytiidae > Clytia > Clytia hemisphaerica. The sequence continues at coordinate 158,761 of NW_027104262.1, read as the reverse complement.
TCACCGAACGATAATTGAATCTACCGAACCAAAATCGAATCTACCGAACGAAAATTGAATTTACCGAACAACAATTGAATTCACCGAACAATAATTGAATTTACCGAACGATAATTGAATTTACCGAACGATAATTAAATTTACCAAACGAAAATTGAATTTACCGAATGATAATGTTGAATTTACCGAACGATAATTAAATTTACCGAAAAACAATTGAATTTACAGAATGAAAATTGAATTTACCGAACGATAATGTTACATATTTATCGAAAAAATGATCGTGTGAATTTTTCTACAAACGGCTCTCCATAGAAGAGGGATTAAAATAAAACAAATTGTAAACAAAAAAGTTTAAAATTTCTGACCATACATTGAAGTACAGCAGAAAGAAAGAGAAAAAGTTGAAAGGTTGACCGAGAGCCCGGTTCGGAGCCCCGTAACCGAGTGATACAACACATTGAAATATAAAACGACTCTATCGATTAAAAAGAAATGAAAATTAGTAAATTAGTAAAAGAAACAGTGACAAGTCCAAAATTTTTTTGCTGTTTAGTTGTGCAGTAATGAATCTGAAAATCTTTTCGCAATACTGAAAAAGGTTCTCAAAACTTGATGGCGACCATACATTTTCCTCAAAACTTTTTCCAACCGTGTAATCTTTGCTCCTTGCTTCTTTGCTCTATCAATGAGAGACATACTTGCACTAATGAAATTGTTCACACTGGAACAGACCCTACCAATCCTCAAAATTTCAGCTCCCACACAGTTATAAAATTTGAATATTGCTCGACGCAAATAAAAGACGAACAATCGAAAAAGGAAAGTTATCTCTTTTGTCATAGAGTTTTGCATCTATGTAACCGTTGTCATTGGTTAATGAGAGATCCAAAAATGTAATAGTATCGCCTGAACTTTCAAGATTGAGCTGAAGTTCAGGAGGGTAGATTTCTTTATAGTTTTCCATGAATAAATTGTCATCATTGATGGTTAAAAGATCGTCGATGAATCGAAAAGTGTTTGAAAAGCGCCTTGCTCTTTGTAAATTTTCTTGAGGCTTTTCACCCATTGACTTTCAAAATGATATAAGAACAAATTAGCCATAAAGGGAGCTGGGTCCGAGCCCATCGGAATACCTATTGTTTGTCTAAAGATTTTATTACCAAATGTGAAATAGCAATTGCTCATGAGGTATTCAAGTGCCTCTTTAAAGAGCGGTCTTGTAAATTTCATCCTAGACCGATTATTTTTGGCAACCCAGCTAGCCCTAGACTTAGACAAAGAAAGTAACTCGTGCGAGCCACCTTGAAAGCAGAAGTCTGTAATTTGGTTCATTACATCTAAAAGTTTTTCATGAGGGATCAAACATTGCTCTAAGTATATTGTATTGTGACCGGATAGCTCAGTCGGTAGAGCATTCACCTTACAATCTAAGGGTTGTGGGTTCGATCCCCGGTCACCGCCTACTCAGCAGATGAGTAGCTTAGATTGGGTAATCTAATCTAGGCGGTAAGTTACTGGGAGCTGAGAGTAGGTGTGGTGCTCCACCTCAGCATTCGATCTCCCAGGTCTAGCGCAAATAGAAAAGGGGATAGACTCCCTCACTCCCGGCTCCGCCGACAGCCACTAGATGAATATACTACTAATACTACTATTGTATTGTATATTGTTTAAGAGAGGGTTGTGTCAAAATCGTTTAAACAGTTAAATAAGCGTGTATTATCATACATACCGTTTTTGATAAGAATAGATCATTGATGTTGATCTTCTCTTTAACGATTTGATAAAGATGGCACAACAAAAGCTGTTGTATCTATGTATTGTCCAAAGCCAATGATTTTCTCAAGATAATTCCTCGTCTTCTCTCATCAATATCACAATTGCTGTAATCAGAGTAGCTATACCACATATGTTCATATTTGGACCCTGATATGGAATGACAAGACATCCTGGCTCTGTACACCGATGTACTTTTTTTGGCGGGATTTCTCTTTTATGTCCATAGACCACCTTGAATTCTCCTTTGAGCCCAAACAGGCGTGTAAAATAACTAATATCCTTAGCTAGTTCTTTTGGAGCACTCCATGATAACGAATCGCAATATAAAATTTCTGTAGACTAGGTATCCAGGAAAAAACAAATCCAATGGCAACCAGTTCTCTCTTTGTTTGCAAAAAAAGTATTGCCTGCCTTTATTCAACAATTTAAAATTATGCAAAACTTTCTTACTCCAGATTCCGTCCACACTTTGAATTTCTCTTCAAGAAGATTGCCTCTACGCCAACATTCCAACTCAGCAAGCATGTACACCTTGCTGCTTGCTTCTAGCTCGTTGTTTAGCAATTTGGTAAAGTGGTGAATAATATTCAGATCAAGCAAGTTGTTTCCAATCAAGAGGCGTGCATCTGAACTAAGCAGGCTTTCGTTAGGGTTGAACTTTTTCTCATGCTGATGGTCCAATAAGATATTTTCAAAAATATCCAAAGAATTTTGAAGTTGAAAATCCATACCATCTGGACATTTCAAAGTCCGCTTAGATTGTTTAAACCAAAGCCCGTCTTTTTTTACTTCCTCTCTTATGGAAATGATGTCATGTATTCTTTTTGATGAAGTAATGTCTTGACGGTCAAAAAAGTATTTTTTATTGAATACGACCCCCACATCGTTGGAACCATTCAAGTTGACGTCTATTATAGTCAAGTCTGATAGTGGTGGAAGTATATTTTGAGTTACTTTGGGAATGTTTTTGATGGATTGAAAATCTCTTTATAATACATACCTTTAGATGCAACATTTTTTTCTCTCTGCACAAAAACTGACACACAGGGACAAAACAAAACCATGCACGATGAAATTTGATTTTTGATTTTTGCAATGCAGAATCTTCTGTATGATTTAGAAAAAACGTCTCTTCATCGTTGAGCCTTTTATTTACGAAATCCATAAAATATCGCTTCGCTTACTTTTAAAAATTAAAGGAGGAGTGTCACAAAAAATGAAACGTTGTTTGAAAAAAGTATTCGGCCGTTGTTTTCCCATAAGTATTTAGTTTACTTGCTAACTCGATCAAAATTTTCAACTCTTTTTTACATAAGGTCTTCAGCCATTAACCATATGCTCTAGACAATAAAACTGGCTAAGTTTTACAGGTCTTTGGCCGTTAAATAAGGTCTTCGGCCGTTAACCCAGTACGGAAAAATGAAAAAATCAGGTCTTCGGCCGTTACGTCAGGTCTTCGACCGCTAACTTACTTCGGAAAAAATCCGCTGCGCCGCTTGACGATTCTAATAGATACGCGTTGGATGGGACGCACGGGCCAGCTGACAGAAAAATTAGTGCTGGTGAGAGAAAAAGGCTCAGTCGAACACTTGCAATCACACCTACCGAGGGCAAGTATATTTGCAAGTCTTGTCTGGTGGAGGCTAGAAAAATGAGAAAGCCACCAGACAAGATCAACTTCGATGCAGCCGCTGATTCGTTGATCGGGATGATCGAAGAGGATATTAAAGGCATTAAGTTACAACGGACTATCACCGTCGAAAGACTTTTCTTGCAAAAAGTGGTGGGATGAGAGACCAAAAATTCTCATTGATTACTTCACAGTTTTATGTGGGATAGATGAGTTGTCAACCAAAAGAGAATACGCCCAAATGGAGCAGATTATAGAGCTTGTTTACAATACACGAAAAGACCACCTTGTTTTACGCTTTTCCCTAACTAAGAATACAGTATTGAGTGTACCCATTCAAAACAGTCCGTTAGGTGCACTGGCACCTGGGGGCTCGTATCAGCATCTACATGACCTCTTCAGTGGGTCAGCATGTGAGCCAAAAATGGTACCAGACACTGATTGCAAAAGTATGTTCGATAACCCTATTTTTATCAGGGGGGGGGGGGTTTTCCACCAGGCTTGCACTCTTTTGCTAATAGCTCACTGAAAATTTTTTTAAACACTCTGAAAGTTTTTGACTTTTAATATAATCCTAGTAGCAGCATGTATACCAAATTTTACAATTATACACTGACCAGATCAGGTTTTATGACTTTTTTGTGCCGGCATATCATAAAATCCAGCTAAAACCCTGTAAAATCCAAAAATCTTAAATTTAGCATAACTTTTGATCTATGCATCCAATTGACTTCAAATTTTGACAAGTTTTAGGTATCAATGATAAATTTTCAAAAATATTTTAAAAATTTTCAAAAACTGCTGACGTCATCATAAATAACGTCATTGTTTTTTGAAAAAATTTACTCATTTTCTGCATGGATTTTAAGCCTCGATTTTATTAGTATATTAAAACCCGGCAAATATGTTAAAGGTATTCTATATGGCTTTTAGAAATTCAAAACAGAATTGTAAAATCTCCATTCGTTCAACTTTAATTGCTATTTTATTGAATAGTACTTTTTAATTAGTCAGCGATAATTGTGAAACTTTGTGATGACGTCATCACCTTTATGATGACGCCATCAACCCAAATTTTTTTCTATGAACTCCTTTTATGGTAGAGAACATTTGTGCAAAATTTCAAGTCCATACCTTTTCTAGATCAAAAGTTATGCAAGGCTGGTGGAAAACACTCCCCCTTGAGAATACAAAATCCGAAAAAGCCTGATAATAATAGGGTTAATGGACAGGTGCTTGGTAAAAATCTCCAGCCTCTTCAGAAAATGCCAGCCAGTGTGATAGCCGTACATGCACAAATACCGATTCCAAACTCACGACTTCAATGGAATGAGGAATTCAAACCAAAGCATTGGCATTTCAGTGCGACCCCTGTCGAAGAAAATGGTAATCGTGAACTGTTTGGACGGTTTCAGGACGACTTTTTGGAGAACAGATTGAAGGGAAGGTCAGAAAAGCAGGAGGTTGTAAAAAAAATCAAGGACAAGCGTGCCCTATATAGGGACTCGAAATTTTACAACCAAAGTGGGGTGCAGGACCTGAAGTCTGATAACAGGACTGCTTGTCATTGGTGCTTTGGTACAACTAAAGCAAGGAAACTGACCCTAGAGATAATCAAGGAAGACAACACCAGTGAAGAAGACACGGAAAAGGAAGGATGAGGATGAAACCAACGTTGACTTTTGTGTAGACCCATCAATGGAGATTGATGGCGAGAGTGAAAGTGAGAGTGACTCTGCAATGGAAGTGGACATGTTTGACAATGGCAACGCCGTCGACAAACTACCGGAACTAAACGGGTTAATTGTCAAAGAAATAAGACCCTCTGTACAATGAAATTTATAAGATAACTTGTAACGTAATATGTAAACACATATTCTATTGTATTCGTGTGGTCCTTCGTGGAAATAATTCCTCAGCTGCATAAAAGCTGGAATTATCTTTCGAAACATGCAACATAAAATATTTGCTATTATAATAAAATTCACCTCAAGTGGATCTCTTCAAATGCTCAATCTACGAGCGAAATGTCCAAAGAAAAGGTGAGCCAGTTGAAGTTATTTGTGGTGAGCCGGATCTAGTCAACCCAAGTGGTTATGACAGCATTTCGTTCATTCTGCACAACCATGGCTATCGATCAGGTACACATACTTCCTTTTAGCCATAATCATTACTTGAATAGCTGGAAACGGCGCTATAAAGAGATATGCATTGCTAAAACAGGAAGCAGCTTCTTTGCATGCTTCTCCCCGTGGCCTAATATACTCTTTTTCGTTTACATCACTGTTAATCGGTATACACACACTACGGCATTTCTCACCTTCAGGAATACGGCGGTAAAAAATGGAACACGTGAATGGCAATTCATCGAGGTTGATGCGCTTATCTACCCAATAATTCTCGAACTAATAAACAATACCTACCACTGCAATGAATGCGAGAAGAGCTTCTACGAAAAGTCTGCATTACATGTATTTCAGAAATTACTGTCCGTATTTTTGTTCAGTCAGGAATTGGTAACCAGACTTAATCGGAGATTCTAGTTTCCAAAAATCGAAATTGCTACCAAACTATTCATGTTTTACCATTTACAGGCACACGAATGTTACGATGACTACGAAAGGGAATTTGATTGGATAATCCTGATACCAGGTGTGTATCTTTATCTATATGTATGCTCCGACTAGGACTTGTTTGTTTGTAATGTGACATTAAGGGGGAAGTGTTACAGCATGTTGGAAAGAAATACGTAACTTTAGCTTTCATGGAACTGAACTTCGATGTGTTCATTAGGAAACTAATCGCTAGAACCATCACAACAAAACTACGTGAGCTACTTTATACGAAACGATAGCATTTTATTTGCTGCCGGGTCCTCTTTCGATTTTACACTACCCTCGCTCACAGCAAGTACAATATTATGTAGCTATCTTGTTTATATGCCCCATTAGTCTTTCGTAATCAAAGAGCACACAGCATTTATAAATGACATGCATTTTTATGATATCCAGGTTAAAGGATGCACCGATCACCACAAGACTTGGCGTTGGGTTGTATTGATGCTGTTTGCGTTTGCTGACGAGCTCCTTGATCCTTACTTGAAGGAATTTGAGGGAAAACGCGTGTCAGCTTTCGGGTACTGGAAATAGGCTGCCGAGAAAGAGGAAAATGGTGACATTTCATCAAATTACGTTTACGTGCAACACAAGATCCTCAACGTGTTAATGTCGATGGTATGCTTCCGAGTCAGCGTACGTATAAACTGTTATGAAGGTGAGCAGACTGTGTAAAGATTCTACGAATTTATAGTCCGCCAAGTAGAATCTAACGTTGCAGGTTCAGTGGGCACATCAACGGAAAGCTCTTGCATAAATGTGTTAAAGTGGAAGATAGCAGTTCGGATTTGTAGGAATAACTAACGTTTGTCAGAAATGCGTCACTCTCATACAGCTTCTATTAAGAATTAATACCACTAATAATAATTTAATATTGAGACGGTCATGAAAGTGTCATTCCTTCCAATTTTAAGGTGTCATGGCATCAGTTCAGACGTTCGAACCACTATTTTTCGCTCGTATAGATTTTGCACCGGAAACAAAAAAAGGCTTCAACTTTATAATATAATTCAAATTAGATAGCAGTTTTGTGCTTTTTGAAGAAAACAAAAAGGAGTGGAAAACTCAAAAATATTGGAAATGCAGAAGAAGTTAAACAATTTTGAAATAAGTGTGCTATATAATTTCCATTTCCATATCACACTAGTGATTCTTTGATCTTATAACAAATAATAAAGCTTTACAGGTTTGCAGGCCACCGTGAAGACACATGGGCCTCTATAAACCGCTCGTACTTTTTACAATGATCTTTTTGAAATAGAGTTTTTTTCGCGGGCTCCCCCGGACTTTCCATTTTGTGTTGTCTTCCTTGATTTTAGCATTCATTTTTTCGGCTTCCTTACACCATTCTTTAATTATCTGTCTTTCATTTTTGGTCAAATCCTCTGTCACTCGGTAAGGAAAGCCTTTTTCTTTTGTTATTGCTTGCAACACTGTGTTCTTGTCCTCTTCGTTCGTAAATGTGACTTTAATTGGTCGGTATCTCGCTTTATCTTCTCTTTCTTTCGTAAATTTCCCGATCCGCTGCGTCTCGGTAATCTTTATATTCCTCAGATGGAGCCGCTGACAAATAATTTTGTCATGGATAAATTCTTCGTCCTCGATTTTTGTTTCTTCTTCAGTTTCATCTGTCGATTCATCAATCCCATGAAAAATTAGGTTGCGTGCTGTAGATCGAATCAGCTGCTCCTCCTGTTTTTCTTTTCGAATCGCATCTCCAATGTTTTTCTCGATGTGTTTGGATGTGATTTTAGCGTAGCTCATTGGTGGTCTTTTCTCTTCTTTCTTTTCGATGATGCTTTCAATCTTCTTTTCAAGCGTGGTTATTCTGGTGTCGATAGTTTCTTTCATTTCGTTGACCATAACATTGACATTGTCTTGTGCTTTCAAATGGTTTATTTCTTCGTCCTGCCTTTTCATTATATTCTCACAAGCTTTGATTTCGTTTTTGAATCCTTCAATTTTTGATGTTTCATTTGAATTATACCTTTCCATTACCTGTGGTGCGATTTTGGTACAGTTTTGACACTGGAAACTTCTTGATTTGTATGACAAGCATATCTGGATCTGGTAAAGTGGTAGTTCTGTACAAAGATAATGGACTAAACGGTGGCACTTCCTGCATTGCAGGGTATCTTTTAGTGCGTTTTCTTCATTTATGATGCACTTTGACGGGCTGCAAAAGTCGTTTATTGATGGTGATTTTTGATTATTTTCTTGAATTTTTTCCGCCATCTTTGTGCATTTTTCAGACGACAACCGTCCCTTTTTCACATTTTCGTTTTTATCCTTTGTGAAGTTTTTTCCCTTTTTTGGTAATATTCCATTACTGTTTTCAACAAGCACGAAACCGCTGTCTAGTTTGAATTCTATCAAAAGTTAGAGCCTTTTTTGCCTCTGCTGCAGATTATATTGCGAAAAACTTTAGATGGTAAATGACGCCAATAATTTCTAATTCTTAAAACGATTTAGTCATGTTTAATTGCTGTTGCCTTAACGTACCAGAGACAACATAAGAACGCAGCATAAACGAATCTACCATTTCTGAAGGAGCGCCCAAGTTTATTTATTGTTGGTGTCGTGTTTTGGACGGAGGAACTTAACATTTTCCTATTCTTCCTCAGTGAGAACTATAGTCCCAGTACACCTAGAGTGCACCCAGTAGTTACATCCGGCACTATCACAAGCAACGGGTGCATTATTGATCTTTGGCACCTTTAGGGCAGCCCCAGCTTTCTCGTCGGCGGAACTACAAAAAATAACTTCGCACACCCCACACTGAGACTTCTGTGCTTTCGGGACCTCCATTGACACAGTCTTTTTCCCCCTGAGATGTGTGGAAGTATAGAGGTGGGCATTAGCACGACTTTTCCAGCGACAGTTGGCCTCCCTCGGCAAATGGTCCTTTGCTTCCGTGGGCTGTTTGGAGTCTTACTTGATCATTGTTCAGATGCTCCGTTGCAAGCAGCTACGTTAACGTGAGTAGTTATGGGCTTAAGTGGAAAGTCGTTCAATATCACCAATTGTTGAAAAACCAAAAAAGATACCACTTCCGCCAGAAACTCGTTTTCAATGTAGGTTTTGATTTAAGACAAGATCAATGATTTTGGGAGTCACTAGTACAAGTCTGTGTTCGTGTTGGATCGTTATTCTCAAAAATTTCAATGGTGAAAAAGCTCCCAGACACGGACAAACTAATTTGATTTACCTTAAATGGTTTCGTAAACAAGCCATTAGTGCTACATATTGAATAACAGGCAGTGCTTATGCTCACTGGGTACTAACCCTTTCCAGTGTGAGTGGGGTATTATCTCTAAAACTTGGTTCATTATGCTCTTCCTCACCATCCTCATTGTTGTGGGAGTTGTCGGTAGTACTTTTCTGGAGGAAAACCTTGAAATTTTGAATTAAAACTAGGTGTTTATTATTTTTTCAAAAAACTTGTTATTTGGCCGCATATTGGGCTAAAATTTAGCAGTTTTGCAAAATATTTCCAGTAAAAGATTATTTTTGGACAAATTTTTTCACTTACAGAATGATAAAGCATTACTTCAGCCTAAATGAGACATATAAACTATAGTACTTGAAGACTTCTACCTATTTGTCAGTTCTTTTGTCGATATTAGAGCTGGAATTTAGCAGTTATTGCACCAGAAAGCTTGCTTCCACAGCGGGATATTTCAGGCTTTGAAGTCGGCCAAATCGAATTCCCGCGCGGTCTCCCGATATTACCTATTAAAATTAACTGACAAAAGCAATTTTTTTCGTACGGTTGTAAATGGTAGACAAAGAAGCGGGCGGAAAGTTGGAATTCTGGATATGGCTCGTTGTTACTTGTTTTGAGCCTCCAGTTTTTTTTTCACAAATTCATTGCTTTTATTTCTTGTATTATTTTGGAAAGCTATTATTGGGTCCTACAGTCTATGTCTTTATACCGGCTCTGCTCTGCACGCTCACAAATCAAAGCGCTATAAACTAAACAAACACACAAAGACCATAATTCTACAGCTTTAAATTACAATCAAGAATGGTGGTATACATAAAAGACTTGGTTCGTGATCTCTTGAGAAGAAACACTTATAATGCGATTATCTGTCATATGGAAATCGGTGAAGCTGAAGGCAAGGGTAGTAACAAACAACCCAAAGTATGAGTTAGTCGAAGATCTTCAAGCACTCTTGGATAATTTTGGAGCATGAGTAAGCTGATTTTTCTTTTTACTAAAGTCAACCCTGTATTTCCAGCAGGCTGTCTTTGGGCACAGATAAACACGATAATTATGAAAATGTTTTACGTGGCATGCTAAAAAGTATGAACTTAATTCAATGTTTTATTTATGCGCGATAATTTTAAAAGTTATGCTAGAGTATTCTTATTACACAATAGGCTGTCTTGATTCACAAAAAGACTATTTTCTTACCCAGGCCTAAAATTATTTTTGGCAATGTTTACTTTTAAATTTAAATTGAAACTTGGTGAAGCGTGATGCTGCAGACCAACTCTGTTTTGACTGGACGCACCAACCTTTATGAAAGGCACAGTCTGTCTATAGACCTTTAGAAAAATGTGACGGTCTATTCAATATTATTAAAAATTAATTAGTTATTCAATAGGCGGTCATGATTGCCTAAACAACTATGGTAACAACTTAACTCTTAATTTTCAAGGGATGATACTATGTGTTAAATTTTTTAAGACTATCAGAACTTTATGACTGCCTTTTGGATAATTAAAATACTCTATTCTACACTCTTGCGTAACTTAAATTTCTCCCGCATAATATAGCTTTAGTAATTTCAGTTCATGCATTTTAGCACGCCATTAAAAAAAATTCATTCATTGTTCCAGGACATAACTGTTGTTCTTATCGTGCTAAATTTTGTGATTGTTTTGACTGTCCAGATAATTTCCCCTTTGAAACTGTCAGCACACAAACCACACTTCCACTTCCTTCTTTGCCCTCAATCAGAAATGTAACATCAGAGGACGAAGAAGCCATTAAAGAAACAAGAAGAAACAGAATTCAAGATTCCAGGAGAAAATAGGCAATTTTTGTATATACATAATTGATCATATCTTTAGCTAAAACGCACAGACGAAATATTTTCCCGTAGATCAGATTCTTTTGATAAAAACAAGCTTACTCTCGTATGACTTTTTACAGTCGAGATTTGTTTATCTTTGTCACAGCACTACATGTACCCGTTTTCAGCAATTGAGGGAATTCCCTGACTGATATCACATACATTTTTGTAATTGTGTGAAATGTAGAATTGCAGGTGTTTTCAAGCTTGCCAGCTTACTGTAGACATACTCTAGTCTTGAAATATAAAGCCAGGACCAACTAGATCTCTAACGATTCTTTTTTAAATTGAGGCAAATTACGGGTCTTGCTTTTATCATCAGAACTCATTGTTGGTGCATTTTTATGTAAACAATATTTTTGTTTGTTTGTTTGTTCATATTTTTGTCTGATTGTATGTTTGATGGCTTTTTGAAAGGAATTTATGTTCAGCTTTCAATTTAAAAAAGAGTAGCCTTTTTAAAAAACTATTTCAAATGTTTGCTTTCAGAACACTCAATGTAACCCCTCATGAAGTCTTGAACTGTACACCACATGACCAAGGTATGAAATCTTTTCAAGCAATTATGAGTGCTATCAACTTTTTTTCTTTCAAAGGTTCACAGTGATTTTAGTAACTACCCCAGTCTAATACCAGTGTAATATGTGCTGAAACAATAAATATAATTCGGATAAAATCAAAGAATGAATGACTGATTTTTCATAGGAATGTTTGATGATCAAATGTACTATACACCAACGGGGGAAAGCATTGAACACAGTCATCTGTGAGTTTAACCTTTTTAAACTGAAATTCTATTACTACACATTTTAATGGAACTGCTGTAAACAACGCCACTTGCCATAGCTAAATGAATTTAAATTTTTGAAAAGTTTAGGCTTAACAGCAGTATCCCAATCAATGGAAGTCTCTCTAGCTATTTTCATTGAAAAGTATGAATTCTGGCCCAAATACTTTTAAAGAGGCTTTCTCGTGAAATTAAATGCCTCTTTATTAAGAATTCTTAACAAATTGCGAAAGTTTGCTCGTATTCTCACGTTCAAATTCTTTAAAAATTTGAAAATCTTTGAAGCTGTGAAATCAAAATTTAAAATGTCCCTAGTAATAAAATCAATCATTGCCTAATTTTAAGACTGAAAATTTTAAACATTTTTTTATAGATAGTGAAAGAACATTGACAGCATCAAACTTGTTAACGCATGATGAAGGAGAAATGAGTGATGGTTTTTACAGAAATGACGATGAACGTGTCAAGGAAATTTATTCAGACAGACAGAGGGGGTCGGAATCAAGTGATGAAGTAAAATCTGCACTAAATGTATCATATCTTGATGGTGGACAAATAAGTGATGGCTTTTATGGAACTAATAATGAATATGATGAGGATATTGATACAGACAGAGATACTGAAACACTCGGAAACAGAATCGGAAAGTTCAAGTGACGAAGAAGAATCTGATAGTTTTTTAACTGGTTCTTTACTTCAGTTGAGCTAGAATCTGAAAATGTGACTGTTAGTCAGTCAGTATGTCACCTCAATTTCAAAACTTTGGGATGACAGACTGGAGACTTAAATAAATGGTCAGATTTGGCTGAAGTTTTGCACCCTTGTTCCTTGGGTGAATATCTGGGGTGTTTTTGAAAATTCATAATTATGTAAGCAACAACACAATGAATTCTTTCTTTGATTGGATATGTGACAAAATTACGTAAATTCGTTCAACTTTTGGTTTACCCCAAATTTAGGGTAACTCTCGAACGGGAATTTCATACACAATATGCATCCCCTATATCAAAATCGATCCTAAGGATGCATGCATCCTACTATTCAGCAAGGGTTAACCGATGATTTATATTTTATCATAGCCATGATGATGGTGATGAAGAAGATGCTGTCGATTTCAATATCTCCCTAATCAAAGATTAATTGACTATGATGTTTCCTCAACAAATGTAACTGAGAGTTTAAACCTTAACGATTCAAAACACTCCACTGTTGATCCAGTTGACCCAGATGGTACAATTATGGAACCAGTTGATATGTCTTTTGGTACTGTAAACGAGTCAAACCTTAATGGTAAGAACATTTGACAGCTGTGCGCAGGTACCTAAAGACGTACCTTATGTCTTATCTGTTAATTCTAAGATGATCATGACCTACACCCTCCACACATTAGTATTTAGGAGTATAAATGGGCTTAGAGTTCTTTTGACAATGTATCAGTAAACCTACAACAGCATCAAATTTCTAGGAATGATTTTGTTACTTTCCCATTGGAATCTCACTTAGACGAGTCCAAGGGAAAGCTACAAATCTTCACCACCAAAGTATGTGCTCAACCAATACATGTGAATCAAAATTGATAGAGAGAGAACGTGTATTGTCTCCCTAGAAATGCTACTGGAACTAAAGGTGACCAATGTAAACGCTGCAATGAAAAACTTGGAGTTTGAATGGCGTCGCAGTGGTGCCAGGGGGGGTCAAGCCTCAGGGTACTAAAGCATAGCCGGTGGGGTGGGTGTTTTTCCAAAAAAAGTACCCGGGTACTTTTTGGGTGGGTGGGGAGCCAAGTTTGTTTAATCAAACAAGTACCCGGGTACTAATTGGGTGGGTCTTATTTGAATTTTCTTTGTAAAATAAGTACCTTGACTCAATTTTGGTGAGTACTGGTGAGTAGTTTTATTTTGTTTTCAAGATAATTTAAGGGCTTTGAGACTTAAGTATTGTTAAAACCTGTGACATTTTTATTCAATCATTGGATGGTTAAAAATAAGTTACTTCTAGCATAAAATTTGACACGAAGAACAGATAAAAACATGATTCTGCCATATAAAAATATTATCGATGAAAAGAAAGTTTTAAATTGTTTTATATTGTTGGTGTAATATCAAAACATAAAGACCTGCCAAGAAAAAGAAATTTAGGGAAAAGTTTTGAAGTGAAAGTGAAAGCCAAGGTCCTGTTTTGTTTGTTTTGATCGAGCTCCATCTGAGTGTTTCCCTTTCCTTCTATTCTATTATGTTTTCACGTGAAATAGTGATGTAATGAACTCCTTCTGAGTGTTTATTTTCACTGATATATTTTCTCTCTCTCTCTTACATTTTTTCTTTTCTACTACAAAAACATTCGAAAAGTTTCCTAGACGTTCGAATCTTTTATCAGAAGCTTGTGAATCAGAAGCCCATAAGAAAGCAAAGCTCCTGAAGAGGCTTTTCCTGCGTTTTACTTGGGAAATAATATTTTGCCTTTTGTATACTGTAACTGTACAACATTTTGATGAATACGTAAGTCCTCATTCATTATGATTGCCAAGTAGCTAGTTAAGAAAAAAGAAACAATGTATCACTTGAGAACAAGGTTGATCTCTCAATGTAAACAGAGCACTAAGTGCTTTCGAATCATATCATAACAAAACAAAGTGTTCGAACGTTCGAACATTTTGAAATCAAAGGTTGATCTCTCAATGTAAACAGAGCACTAAGTACTTTCGAATCATAACAAAACAAAGTGTTCGAACATTTTGAAATAAAAACAAAGAGAAAAATTTTTATTTGTGGATTGACATACTTTGAAATTGACTTTGGTGGGGCTAAAAAGAGATTTTGTATAGTTCTTTTTAAAGACTTTAAAGAGTTACATCTCTTTATCTTAAAACAGCATTAGATTGTACGTTTTTTTCTGTTGTCAAACGTTTGAAAACATTTTTTTGCGTTGGATAACGTTTTTTTCCGTTGGAAAACGTTTGCCATAAAAAATTGCTTTTGTTTTTTTTTTGGTTTGGGTCTGTTTGGGTGCGTTTTTTTTCGTTTGAAAACTTAATTAACAGTTATAAGGGTTGGTTTAATTTTGATGAGTGTAGAATTGAGAAAGATTAATAAGTAATAAATTTATTTTTTGTAGGTATAGGGTCTAAGAAGGAAAAGTCCTTAAGTACCCGGGTACTTTTTGGGTTGGTATGGGGTCTAGAAGAGAAAAGTCCTTAAGTACCCGGGTACTTTTTGGGTGGGTATAGGGTCTAGAAGGGAAAAGTCATTAAGTACCCGGGTACTTATTTGGGTGGGTGGTATGAGTCAAAATATTTTTCGATAAGTACCCTCTCTAGGCTATGCTTTAGTACCCTGAGGCTTGACCCCCCTGTTAAAACGTTAAAACGGAATTGCCCATCAGATCACGTTGGCCGTTGGTGCTCCTCTGAGATGATTGACAGAAGGCACTCTACACCTGTATATTTGAATAACATTTTGGTTACTAGTTCAGTTCTTGTTACAGGAAAAATTGGATGAACTTTCACCATTTATGTAAAGCGTTAAAAATTGTGATTCCATCCAAGTCAACCTATTTCCAAAATCAAAATTTATTCCTCTCTCCAGAAGTCAAAAGTATTTGGGAAGAAATGATGACTGAATCGAAAAAGATCCTTAACCCTTCACAAGGATGTAACTCTCAGCGGTGATGGTCGAAGTGATTCGCCTGGGCATTGTGCCCAATACTGCACTTATGTTCTAATGGAGTACTTGTCGAAAATGATTGTTGATCTGGAGGTACTTGACCAACGTGAGACGGAAGGTATCTCAACCCGGATGGATAAGGAAGGACTGATTAGACTGCTACTAAGGCTCAAAGGTGTAATTGATCTCTCTGAGATCACAACAGATGCTTCAACGACGATAATTAAAGCACTGAAATACTTGCAAAAGACTCACCCAGAAGCCTATGCAAAACTATTTCACTCGCTAGATGTGTGGCACAAGTCAAAGTCAATCCGCAAAGCCCTTGCAAAGGTGTGCAAAGCCAAGGAGAACGAAGATCTGATTGAGTGGATAGAACCTATTATTAACCACTTTTGGTGCTGCATCGAAACATGCAATGGAAATATTGAAATGCTGAAGTTAGATCTTAGATTTACTAGAATATCATAAGAACTCTCCCTAACTCATTTAGATTTACTATTCAAAAGTGTAAGTTCCTTTATATCAGGAAATGAGAAGCCGATCTGAGTCACTAAAACTAGCATGCTCTTACTTGATGACACCTCATTGAGGCATTATTAGAAAATTTTGGTTTTAGGTAGGATCACCTTGTCGCTTTTTGGTGATTTTCTTTCATATGGTAAAGTATTGATATTTTTTTTCTCCTCACAGGACACTACACCTTGGTAGTAACTGTTTTCTGAAAAGATTTCCAGGTACCACCCCTGTTTTTGAGTAATATCATCAAAAACATGCTCGAGATTACCCTAAATTGCGATTATTTTTCAACCTAAAGCCATTCTGTGCTAGATTTTCTTTTAATTTACTTGGTTAAAAGCTGTTGGAGAACATTTCATAATTACGGAAAGCATAATTTCAAAGTTGGGTCTGAGAAAAATTTCAAATTTTTTTTCGTCCATTTTTAACAAAGAATGTTTTCACAAAAAAATTCATTTTTTGTGAAAAATTTTGAAAGTTCTTTAAAAAGAATTAAAATATAAGCACTTACCACACCAAAAGTGCTAGTTTTAGTGTTTGGCCCTACCCCCAAACAGCAGTTACTAAACTGTAGTAACTGTTTTCATAACTTCTGAATACAGTACCACCACGGTAGTAAGTCTCATACTGTCTTGTAGTAACTACGTGCCCCCCTGAGTCAATACCCCTTGAATTAAAAGTTACGGATTGTATTCTTATAAAGATGATGGTTATAAAAAAAAAATAAATATACTCACATTTTGCACAAACCCCAAGTTGCTTTAAATGCTCGAATCAATGATGCTGGTCAATGCAATGATGGAATCAATGGTGCTGGTTGTTGGATTGCATTGACCAGCACCGTTGATTCCATCATTGCATTGACCAGCACCGTTGATTTCATCATTGCATTGACCAGCACCGTTGGTTCCATCATTGGATTGACCAGCACCTTTGATTCCATCATTGCATGGACCAGCACCATTGATTCCATTATTGTATTGATCAGCACCATTGATTCCATCATTGCATTGACCAGCACAATTGATTCCATCATTGCATTGACCAGCACAATTGATTCCATCATTGCATTGACCAGCACAATTGATTCCATCATTGCATTGACCAGAACTATTGATTCCATCATTGCATTGGCCAACACCATTGATTCACCAAGCCGTCAAGTCTTCCAGTTTATTCACAAACACCAATTTACAATAAAAACGATTGGATTTATTATCTCCACAGTCATATTCACCAGAACCATCAGATCCTGCTGTACAATCATCTTGAAGAGATTAACCAAAGTCGTTAGGTTCTCCCAAAATCACTGGGTTCGACAACTCAGGGCCACTATTTTCAGCTTTTTCCTCATCGTTACTTCGTTACTTGCGTTACTTCATCGTTACTGACCGTTACTTCATCGTTACCTGTCGTTACCTATCGTTACCACTTTTAGTAACAACGTTTTGTAGACGAAATTAACAAGTTGAAAGTCTTCGTTCATTCCTTACCTGAAATCGTATAGTTCTTCGCGTCATTTGGTTATCACCACCTCATAGAACAAAATCTCCTTGTACGCTTGATCCTTGGTTTGCGTACACTTGTCCCAAGTTGGAGCAGTTGACGGTAAGTCAGTAGTAGAAAAATTCAAATTCACTGCTGCTGGTGGTCATTATTCAGTTCAAATACTTTAAATAATTTCCAGATAAAATGAGCTCTTTCACAGCATTTTCCTCAAAATTCTTAAACATGTTCCTGGCAAAATGAAATGCATGGAAAGTTTGTGATCGCTGTCTTATAATCTAATAATATTGGAATGTTTCAAGGGGTTTGAAGTCATTGCATGATTTGCTTTTTTGATTGCATGAATGTATGAAAAGTAGTAGTGAATTATAAATTAGTGACATTTTTGTAAAAATGGATTGTATTCTTTACCACTTTTAGTTATGACATCCTACACTTTCAAAAAGTCCATATTACACTGTAATATTTTAAAACTATCTGTCTTTGGCTTACGTTATAAGGTTTTGATAGAGCATCATTCTGTGATAGACCACCTTTTCAATCGACCATATCCCAGTCTCTTTCAGGATGCCAAAGTAAGGTGTTTATGATGGCATTCTTAGTATGGACTTAAGTATTCTCGCTTGGATTTTTTCTAATTCTTCAATCCTTGTCCAGCATTCCAGGTTGTATATCAGAGTTGGGACGACTGTTCTCTCATAAACTAGCAGTGCTGCATCTGTGGACATTGATCCCAACCATTCTTCCTTCACTGTTCTTTTCAGCTCATTTAACATAGCCCAACTGCGTCTTTCAATTTCCTTTGACTGCTCAGAAAGTTTGCCATCTTCTGCGATCCAGTTGCCTAAGATTTTGTAGCTTGCAACTCTTTCAATTTCTCCTCTTTTGACATCCATATCCAGCTCTTGAACCTCGTCTTTCCTCTTTCCGGTTTTAGTTATCAGGTAATTTGTTTTTCCCGTGTTGAAAGTGAACCGCTTTTCATGCTCCATTATTTGCAACTTTCTCCCAACACACTTAACCAATGAGGGAGTCCCTGCAGCTGTAATATTATCTACGGGGGCTATATATAGGTTTGGGCTGACTACTGTTCTTGCGTCTTCTCAAATTTCTGCTATCTTTGATGTGTTGCAGCAGCACAGCAATGGTCCAAATATTGTACCTTGCTTAACTACTTCCTCAACCTGAAATTCTTCGGTCTCTCCACAAGGTGTCAGAACCGTCATTCTTGCCCTTTGGTTTAGCTGTTTTAATAATTGGGTTTCTCTCTCTCATGCCACAGTCCTTCAGGTCTACTAGACAGCCATCCAGCCAGAGTTGGTCGAAACACTTTTCTGCATCGGCGCAAATAACACTGCATGAAAATTGATGTTTTCCAAAATCGGCGTTTTGATAACGTGATATTTTGACTTTAAAGATAACATCTAACATGATGTTTTTATATATTCCATCACTATACATCATGTTTTTTGAAAAATTTCAAAATAAATACATCATGTTTTATCACGTAAACTTTTATCATTATGATGTTTTCTAAAATCTTTTAACCAATATTACCGAAAAAAATCGGTTAGTGTAAAACGCAGGTCACAGGTCACAGGTCGCAGGTCACAGGTCACAGGTTACAGGTCACAGGTCACAGGTCAACAAAGTGCAGACCGGAAAAAAAGATAATAAGATCATAACATATACATAACATAACATCAATACATAACGCATTAAATTACAAAAAAGTAATACATGTTATTTAGATATTATAAAATGACAATAGAATAACAACCTAGTGACACTTACTTACAAAAATAATGACAAAATCATAAAATATAATGCCTAACAAGACAAAAACACGAAAAATATTTATAATACAGAATGTGATGTTGATAGTGTGAATGGATATAAAACGGCACCAATCAGAAGCTTGTGAGGTCCCTAAGAGAGTGGTTTTAGAAGGATGAAACTAATTAATCATTCAATTGTTATTTTAATGACTTAATGACAATTTTTGACAAAAATATTGACAGAATCACAAAATATCATGTCTTGCAAGAGAAAAACACCAAAAATCTTTAGCATACCGAATGTGATGATAACAATATGGCTGGATATAAAATTACACCAATCAGAAGCTCGTGAGTTCTCTGAGAAGGTAGATTTAGAGCGATGTGTTTTATTATATGTAACCATCATATAACATTACAAACATTACAATATGTAATATACCTGTTATACGTATAATATGTTTTCAAATATTTTCTGGTCTGCGTTATACACGGCACAAACTGCGAAAGATCGATAAAAGCACATGGTTAAATTTTGATGTTTGAAATGGTTTTATATGGATGAAATTGCTTGAGAATTATGTTTTTGACAATTCTTTGTGTTTTCCAAACATTTTCCTCTGCAATGACATTAATTAGAGTCAACCTGTCATCACTGACCTGTGACCTGTGACCTGCGACCTGTGACCTGTGACCTGCGTTTTACACTAACCGGAAAAAAATGTCGGAGTTTTATTTAGTCGGGATTTTTTATAGTCGGGAAAATTTTAGTCACCTAGAGGCATTTTCGTCACTTTTCCCCGACCAAATCTTCAATTTAGTCAATTCCACCCGACTAAATTGCGCCCAAATGAATTGGTTTCCTTTGCTAGCTCCAAAAAAGATCTTGTAATTTGACGTTTAAAACACTAATTTCTGTAATTCAGGGTGTAAAAAAGTAAATTTTAAATTTTGGTTGGCGTACTTCAAAAAATCGGGTAAAAGTTTTGGTCGGGGGATAAAAAATTGAGTGTAAGTTTTTGTCGGGTGATAAACTATCGGGGAAAGATTTCGTCGGGGGAAAATTTTGTCACCCCTCAAAATTTTCGTCACTTTCCCCTGACATCCCCCGATAGTTATGGGCATAAGCCGCTGGGTGCGGTATTTGACCCTTTCCAATAATTTGCAAAAGAGGCGAATTGCAAAATCGCAAAAGAATTTGAAGATTCTTGAAGTAAATCAGGAATCGAGTATTTACCAAAAAGTGGAATTTTATAGAGGTTGTAATACAAATATTCTTCTTTTAAGTTTAAAAGTATTTCTTGAAAATAGATGCCGACTTATGAATAAAGTACAAAATTACAAGGGAACTGCGTACTTAAATTACAGAAACAAATACTATACCAATAATCGCGGCATATTCTGTTAAAAAAGAGACACTACAGAGATGGAGCCCAGGAGGAGAGAACGACGCAAAAAATGGAAACGGAACGTGCAGCTGGGTGGAGTTCCTTTAAAAACTCCAGGAAATCTCTTACAGGGTTTCAAAATTACCAAATTTCAATAACTGACTCTTTTGTTAACACGATCGACTTTTTTTAAAAGCGGAAAAATTTTGGAATTTTGACACAAACATGTACTTGCACGCCTTTAATGAATGACTATGAACGACAAACGATCGCACCGTTTTAAATAAAATTTCGTGCTCACAAGATCGCCTTTAGGTTGACAGATAAACAGACACAACGGTCGTTCCTCAAGTCGTGAAACAATCGCATTGTTTTAAATAAAATTTCGTGCTCACAAGATCGCTTTTAGGTTGACAGATAAACAGACACAACGGTCGTTCCTCAAGTCGTGAAACAATCGCATTGTTTTAAATAAAATTTCATGCTCACAAGATCGCTTTTATGTTGACAGATAAGAACACACAGAGACTATATAAGTCTTTAAAATTGAAATATTTAGACAAAGGTTTGACAATAATAATTCTGAAACATATCCATAATACTAAAACTTCGATAACTCATGAGAGCTTTCGTAAATCTTGACAGCATTGCTCGTTCATCATCGTCCTTCAAATACCTGGAATATTCCCAAAGAAGAATACCCAGACAGTACTTGTCTGATTCGATGGAAGGGCATGACTTTCTATTGATTACGTCTAACGGCAAATTGCTCGAAGTACTCAATTTCATGGCCATTGTGTTACTTAAAACCTTGACACCTTTCAAATGACAAGCAGAGGAAAAGTCAACGATCAGTGGAACTCGGTAGTCTCTTTCTTGTATCCAAGACACGATTATATTATATCCAGTGATGTTATTCAAGATTACATCACGGCCATGAATAAAGTCCAGAACGGAAGCAAGCTCCTTTAATACAACGCCTCATAATTATACCAGAAACATGGGACGGCAGTGTCCTTAGGGAGGAGCTCATCTGTTCATCCATGGTTGTACTCAGATTTATCCGATCAAAAACAGAATAGGGTTTTCCATGTAGCTTCGTGAGACCAACTGCCTTGATTATATTGGAATGCGAGCCGACATAAGACAATATTTTCAACTCATAGCCTAATAAGATGTAGCATTCTCTAGCACTCTCCTGGAGAATTGTCTTGACTATGACCTCTTTTCCATTCATGGAAGCTATGTAAAAGCTTGCTGATGGGTTAAAAAAACCTGCTTCTACTTGCTTAAAAATACTAAATTGTGTGGCGTCAACGATGTCAATATCTGTATAGGATATGTCTTCTTGCAGCATTCCAACCAGACCAGAGCATGATGCAGAGTTGCAAAGCGTAGTAGTTCTGGAAGAAAAATATTTGCTCAAGCGCTTTTCATCAATTTCTTTCACCAGAACATCGCATAAAGCTTCGTAAAGCTCTCTTTCGATAATACATCTATGAAATTATTCGAGTTAAGCATCGATTGCGGTAAGTCATCCTGAAAACAAATAAGAAAATCATATAAAGCTTGCCTTTTTATCTTTTCTATCCCATGTGCTCGAGGTGGGAAGAATACAGGGTCCTTATAAAAAATTGTGGGTTGATTTTCCAAATAAAGCCCTAAGAAAAAGAAGGTATGACGCGAATAGAAATTTTTAACCATTATTGTTCTTTTTCAACTCATTCAAATGATTAAAATGTAAGCTGGTAAAGTCCGAATAAAAGGTACCTTGGAAACACGAGGAGGATTTTGGCAGCTATTTTCCACAATAGAATTGGCCTGTGTTCCGTCAGCAATTACCAGTTGACGATCATCCTTAAAAAAGCAATTTTCAAATTTAGATAGTACCACAGTGTGCAAAGGGGCAAGGCCATATGTAAGACAACGTGGGTGCTTTAAAAACTACAGAAGTTCTTCTACTAAGCTTTGCATCAAAGTTGCGAAATCTTCTCAAATTTAAAACATGATATTTTTAGATAGGTAATTTTTACAATAATAGCAAACTGTAAAATAAGCTGTCACAGTTTATCTTATCTTATCCCCGACTAAAATCTGTAAACTTCTGGTAATTGAAATACAAGAAACCAAACCAACCAAAGCCTCTCCAATATACTGGGTAGGAGCTACACACTATGTCTACTTTGTAGATTAAAGAATTCAATGAGTTTTCAAAGTGGATCTATTACAAGGACCAGTTAAACTTACTGTAGCCGGGTTTGACTTGTACAAACTGTATCGAACGTAGTAAACTCTTCGAAGGTAGTTAAATATCTCGTCCATAGTTCGTGTTTGACATAGTTTGTCAATTTCAATCTGTAAATTGAAAAAAAAAATAGACGATCCCAATCAAACGAATCAAAACCAAGCAATTCAAGAGTGAACATCGGAGAATTAAATTTAAAACCCAAAAATTATCTTTCAAAATGATATAAAATTCAAAGGTTACAAAGAACTACCTAGCACACTACGTACCGTTAGAGAAGCAGCTATTTGTCTCATCTTTCTCCTTTGATTTGCCTTTTGTGATTTCGAAACACCAGGCGGAACCAAATCTACAAGTTCTCTTATTAATTCTTTCTTTTTGTCTTCTTGTGACATTTTAGTATTGTTGTATTGCTAAAATGAAAATTCATTTAATTTAAATGGTGTGATAGGGCGATCAAGGTAAAAACTTCCAAAACATCAAATGACGCAGAAGACAGGTTGCAATAAATATTGCATTAATTCCTAAGTTTCATTAACTGGATAAAAGGAAAAGGGGGTAATGAAGACAGGATAACAAGATATCTAAGAAATTTATTGTCAACAAAATATTATAAGCTATGATGAAAAAAAATTATATACAGGTTGGTCGTAGAAAATTAGAACCTCGGTTTATTAGCTAAGGAAAAGCAAAACATTAAATGTTCGATTAGAAAGAGGAATTCCTGATTCTGGGTATAACCACCAAAGCATCTTTACCCTTAACTTTTTGAGTCAAATGAACACATTTATCTAAAATCCGGAATGCAGGTATAAACGATGCTGGACCATTATCGACTCTACCGTGTGCTTGCCAACACTCAACAGGATCCCCAAAGTAGTTAGTAACACCAGATGATGAGGAGAAGGATAGACACCATTCAACACGAGCAAACCAATGCGTAAAGACTTCTCCATTTATCAAAAAGCTATGCTTTAAAAATTCTGAAATGATTCCCACTCTTGGGTTGTTTTCACCATAATCTTTAAATTTTAAGATTTCCCCATTCTTGTCGGCCCAAAAGGCTCGGATGTAGGATGAACGACAATTTCTTGATGATATCGATCCAAAAATTTCTCCCGCCACCAAAAGTTCCGAAGTTTTGTGGGACGAAGTTGGGACAACCATGTTTGACCAAATGCCACTGTCGCCATACAAGTATTTGTAGACTTTTGAAAGTCTATCGACTTCCAGCTCTGTCAGGGTGTATAGGAAAGACTTTTTTGGCGCTTCAATGTTGGTATTAGTTTCATACCAGCACGATCCTGAGGGGTCAGTTAGTCTAAATTTCAAATAAAATCAATTGGGAGATAAGAAACCAGAGTATTTCAGAAAATTTACCCGATAATACAATACTGAAGTTGAGAACTGACACTAAAGCTTGAAAAAGGTTTTCTTCAGATTTCAAGTAAGGAGCTAAGGTATGTATAAAAATAAAAGATCTAACTGAAAGTGATACCTTGATGAAAGTTTGGTTGTTGAAATTTGATTGAACAATGAAATTTCATTCAAAGTACCACGCTCAGGATTGGACATTTGTGAGATAAAACCATTGAACTCCTCATTGAACATTTCTGGTTTTTCCAAATTTAAAACACTTCCATCTCGAAGAAACCTCCTCATTATCTGAGGTTCTACTTCACGCTTATTTGTTGGGGCATTTCCAAGTAATCCATTGTACCTGAGAATTGAATTGAAAAAGTGACTTCTTAACAAATTGTTATGAATTTTCACCCCCCCCCCTTCTAAATTCAGGACTTGCCTTTAGTGGGGGGGGGGGGTTCAATTTTATAGGGGGTCTCTGATATATTCTTTTTGAAAACCTGCAGACAAGAATCATCAAAGTTTCTTGAAATTTAAAAAAATTTTGCCTGGGGCGGTACTTTTCTAGTTGTTTGCCTATGAATTTAAGTAAAAAAACCTAAAATTGTAAGGTACTTAATAATTGTTACCTCTTTGGCTACTTATGTAAATAGAACTGTCTCACTAGGAGGGGTTCCAGACCCCAGGAAACTATAGAATAATCAAAAGTTTACAAAAGGAAGTATTATAATTAAAAGACTGGCAAAAAATGTAATTCCTTTATTCATTCTCACCGTTCAAAAGAAAACAACCAAAAGGAGTAGATTGGACCAAAGTCTAGTACGCACTCTTGAAGATGCCCATGGAGATGCATATTACATGTGACTTTGGTTTCCCCATATCTGTTCTGGAAATCTTCACAAAATTCGATAAGTAAATTATGTGCTTTGTCAACATCTGACAATGTAATGATTCTATGGCATAAGTGTTGGCAAGCAAGGACAAATTTTCGAAAACAATCGACATCTGCTTTTGGAACCACAGAGTATAGGGCAAACATAGAATAGAGCAAGGTCCAATTTTTGTATTCGTCTGCATTGAAACCATCAAACGAGCTTTGAATCTTCTTTGGAAGTTTTCCAACATCCGATGGGACGATGACCTCATCAACTTTTTCTTGCAAAGTTGCAAAGTCTTTCTTTGACAACAGGCCATTTTCTTTCCAAACTTTTAAAATCTTTTTGGATGTCCCTGAAATTGAGTAAAAAATTTAATATTAATCTATCTGCATTAAAGGAACTAATTTTGGCGCAGCTAAAATCCTGATGATTCTTTATTAGGCCAGTACTTACTTCATAAGAACTTGATTTCAATTTGGCGAGTGAACAAAATATTCAATTTTGGTGGGAACTTAAGTGAATTTTGTCTAAGCTTGTCAAATCAAATCAAGTCCCATCTAGATAAAATGCATACCAATTAATGAGAGCAAAGTTATAAGAAGTGATGCCATTTTGATTTTGTTCTATAATTTTAAGGGAAGGGCGTAATTGAGTAGGGGAAAATTACACTTCAAGGGAGGACTAAAGAGAAAAGTAGGCAAAAACCAAGACTCATGTTTGTTGCCTAATTAAAATATATTACCTTAAGAGAATAAATAAATGCAAAAATAAATTAATCCAGAATTAATTAATGCTAATTTGGTCTTAACTCGCAAAATTAAATTTCAATTGTTTGCATTAAAAAATTCTGCATATTTTTGAGAGAAAAGTTTTTGACACTTTTGGGTTCCTTTGAGAGATTTTTGCCAACATTTAGGGCGATTTTCAACAAATTGGAAACTCTATTTTGCCTTAATTGATTCCAAAATATCCCTAAAAAAGGCCAATTTGCATTAATTTATTCTGCAAAACATAAAAAATAAATAATTCTGCGTAAATTCATTCTGGCATTAATTTATTCTCTTAAAAGGTACATAGAAGAAAATAATTACCTAAGAAAAGATTATGCATTGGATCAATTATTGACATTCTTATGGTGTCAAAATAGGAAAGTTCAGCAAGGACAGAATACCGAGTTCCATATTCACTTTCCTTTTGAAGTCTTTCTCCTTGTGTTGGGCATGCAAGTATTTCAATCATCTGCTTACGGTGTTCTTGGGTTGTTCTCTTATCCCATTTGCTAGTATCAAAACCACTATAATTCATATTGCCATCTTTGCCAACTTCACCAGGGAACGTCTTAGTGCATCTGGAGCAACCTTGATTAGCAATACAATAATTTTAATTACAGGGAAGAAAACTTAGATATTGAAGTACAAAGAGAATAAATTTCTTTCTCTCTGTCACAGTCAAATGGAGCGGCTCTTAGCCAATCAGAATGCATTATTTAGCTCAGTCGGGTAATAAAACACTTAGATGATTTTACTTAATGAGTTATTAAAATGACCCTAGTTTAGCCACCATAAAGTTAAGCCTCCTGAAATTAATGTACTAAAATGAATGAATTACCAAGAAATCCGCAAAGTTTTCTACAAGCTGGAATATCACAGCCAACACAGAGTAATGCAAGATGATAGCGGTGAACTTTATTTGTTATTGGTGATGTTAACTTAAAACCAGTGGTCAATGCTTTCTTCAGCTCAATCACCAAGGGCTTCAAGAAAGTGTTTGTTGAGGGCTCCTTAACCAAATTTGGAATAATACCAACCAATATTACATTTTTTTTTTTTGAAACCTTTCAGTTCGAAGAAGATTCATGATGACTAAGTAAATGGCTCCTATAGAGAAGCTTGCAACATGCTTGAAAGGTTGGAACCAATCCACATTGAGGAATAGCCCATAATTTCTTTCTTTTGCAAAAAAGTGCTCTCCCTTCCTTTTGAACGACTTCCACACTCTTCCATCATAAACATCAGTGAGAACGGCCTCTGATGTTTCTTTCTTCCTCCATTTTTCACACTGTTCTTCAAAACCTTCTCTACTAATCAATGTTTGAAGTGAATTTTCTATAGGTTGATAACAGTAGCTTTTGAAAGGATAAAGAAGTTTGGCACCAGACGGGGATGTTATTGTTTTAAGTAGATACTGTCCACAAATCTTTTCACGCATATGGTTAAATTTATGATTAGGAAATTTCTTTGATGGACATTTTCTGGATTCCCATTCACCACGGTATTTAACTCTGCATTCTTCAAATTCATAGAGATTATGGCACTCAATACAAACAACATATTCTTATAAGTGGTTTTATTTAGCTCTAATCTCTTGTGGAAAGAGTATATAGTGGAAGGGATTTCATCCCAATTGTCCCCAGTCATTCAATAAATTCAGATATATGTATTCTTTGATCAAATCTCACTATAATGAATTTTCATTCTCTTCCCTCCCAACCCCCATTATTAATTTCTATTTTACCCTACATACCGATATGTGTATCCCTTCTATGCTAAATTTTTTTGAACCTGTAATTACGACAGTGGTACCTCAGTCATTTAAACTAAACAGTTAAAACAAATCACTCAAAGGCTAACCTCCAAAAATACTCTGAGAGAAAGTATAATGTTATTTATATATAAAAATGACATTCACATTTTCACTTTTCTCCCCCTGTTACATAAAAACACATTTTGTCATTATGTCAATCAATTAAGTTTTTTTGTATAGAAAGTACAGTAGTTAAAAAAAGGAACAAAATTAACCAATTCATAATTCACAAGGCACCTTTTAAGTGTTGTATTGTTTCAGATAAAGAAAAAGTTTTGTAACATGATTGATAGCTATTTGTCGCTTTTTATAAAAACAGGATTATTCTTCTCTTGAAGGAGGTAATTTTTTATGGAACACGCTGTAAATCTAAAGCCAGAAAAATTGTTTAATAGCCAAGCACCTTTTTGATTCATCATTCGCAAAGTTTTTTGAATCGAGGTAGATCAAGGTAGATCTGTATGAGTTTTTTCATGTACACCCTTATTAATATTGGCGACACGGGGGTGCCAATACCCCCAATGCTAAGAATAAGGTCCGCTTATAAGGTTATGCGTGTGCGCACTAGATTTAAATTTTGCAAAATAAAAATGAATTAGTTGATAGACCTTTTCGCTTTTCCATCCACCATATTGTATTACTCTCTGGTCTCTAATAGACGTCCCCCCGCAAATTAATTTTTCGAAAATTTTCCACCCAGGACATTCTTATTCCAACCCCCCCGCTAATTAATTTTTGGGAAAATAATTTTGAAAGTTCCTTCTTTTGCCCTTATTCTTCTGTATTATCCTACTTTTCCAAAATTTTCCACCCATGACATTTTAATTCCAACCCCCCGCTTATTAGATTTTGAGATTTTTTCCAACCCCCGGCCGCTTATTCCAAACCCCCCGTCTATTAGAGACCAGAGAGAATATGCAAAAATTATAGCTGCTGAATTCTCGTGAATTCGATTTAGCCTGGGAATCCAAGCTGAAATTCAGAGCTTGGTGCACCTAGAGAAAGTGAAAGTTGAAACCCCTGTTTCCAAAACTTTATATTCCCACCCAGGGCAACCACTAAAAATTCATAAAAAGTATTCTTACAAGCCCTAAAGCCATTTAGAATAACCAAAAACAACATCAAAGCCCAATAAAAAGTTTGTTTGTTTCGTCATGACCAACCATGTTTTTTTGGAAATTGAAATGGCCTTTTTCAGTCCCGCTAAGGGTCCGAGGGTCGAAAGTGGGGCGGCACATACCCGTCAGCTCGCAACCCTAGTACCCCCCCCCCCCCCCCGGTTGAAGAGACGGCCCTATTTACACCAAGCATCTTAGTTAAATCCTGTTTTCCTCTCAAAAAGGTCTCTGCCATGTAAAGCGGCCCTTACGATTTTGGCGGAGTGAACGCAAGTGAAGCGGACTGCATCCAAATTTTTGGATGCAAATCGAGTTAGGTAAACCAGGCGGTAAACAACAAAAAATATCAAAATCAAAAAATGTTTATTGACTGGATATCCAGGCTAAGTTCAATTAGTTCGATTAGGCAAAAAAGTTCGATTAGTTCTATATCCGAATCTCCCAATCCTCACTTTGTTTTCAAAACTTTTATCGCCACTTTTCTTTGACAGTGTAAAGTTGACATCTTGCAGACTCCCGGATATTTATTTCGTCCGGATATTTAGTTCACCCGGATATTTAGTCCGTGCGAATGCCCGGCTGGGAAGATTTTGGGAAATTAGCTAGCTAATTTAGAACTTTAGTGTGTGAGTTATCTGATATTGCAATGGTGTCTCCTTTCGAGTTTAAGCGTGGGCGGCCGCCAATACTGCAATACGCCATCACAATCCAGACGTACTTAATCGATAATCGGGAGTGATCGATAATTAATTGATAAGTAATCGATGGATTAGAAATCGATCACGCGATAGAAACGATAGGTAATCGATACTCAAGATTTTTTAAAAGCTCGATTATTAATCGATTATTTATCAATTACTGCCGATTATCGATTGTATATCGATTATGTATCGATTATCCCTAGTCGATAAGTGATTGATATGTGATCGATGGTTTAAAGATAATCGATAGGTAATCGATAGCTTGGAAATAATCGATTGCTGATCGATACTGAAGATTTTTTGAAGGTGGGATTATTTATCGATTATATCGGATTATCGATATCTAATCCATCAAGTACTTATCGATTAATCATCGATTACTCCCGATTATCGATTAAGTACGTCTGGCACAATATAGCTAAGATGATGACCAATATAATGCCTATGGTTAAGGTGAAATAATAAAGCGCGTAAAAAAAGTCATAAAAGCCAAAATACTCTAAATGAAAAATCGAAGTGATCGAAGCTAAACAATCGACCAACTCAACTCACTTTTTTAGACCTAACGAGGACGCAAAATGAGGATATTTGTGATAGCGCCGCCGGGCCGTTTAAAGAACTAATAGATCTTTCCGATAATGCCGCGGCCATATTTGAAAAGTACGCATAATAGCAACCGTTACTTGATTATCTCTCATTGGCTGCGATCATAGCAATAGTTGCTATTTTGCGTACTTTTCAATATGAATATTAATATCTACTATGCTCTTTTCCATTCTCATTTACAATATGGTTGCCAACTATGGGGTCTCACTGATAATACTACATCAAAACCTATCTTTTTTCTTCAAAAGAAAGCCTTACGTCTCATGACCTTTAATAACTCTCAATGCCCTTCTTCTCCACTTTTCTTAGATCTTAAAATTATCAAAATCTTCGACCTTGTCAGATGCCTTAATATTTCTTTTGTTCACAAATTCTTGAACAACAGATTACCTTTCGATCTTCTGCAATTTTTTAATTTCATTCAGCTTGATGCTGATGGTGATGATAATCAAGGTACCAGAGGAGCAAAATTGAAACTTCTGTTTGTTCCTTCCTTTAATACTATAACTTTTGGTAACAAATCATTTACTAAGACCTGCATAACACAATGGAATTGTTTACAGCGATCATACCCTGATATAACCTTGAGCTCATCTGATTATGATTTTATTAAATCTCTTGCCTTCACTCACTGTATTGGGGAATACTGAGCACACCCCCTCCCCAATCAAGAAAGTAAAATTTATTCTATTTCTATTGCTTCAATTTTTTCGGCACTTAGGTGGCCGCATCTTTTTGATTAGCTTAGCTATAAGGCGGTCTCCTTCCCTTTTATTTTGTTGATTCCGCCTCTTGTATCATTTTCTGATGTGTTAAAAGCGGTAAATAAATACTTACTTACTTATATGGCCGCGGTATTATTGGAAAGGTCTATTGCATGAATTGAACTTTTTTGCTTACTTCATTCCCCTATGAGAAGGGGGTTTCAGGATTTTCTAAGATTTTCACTAGGGGAGGTTTATCAATTTTTAGAAAGAAAGCACAACCAGGGTTGGCAGACTAGATGATAACAAACCATTAAACCAGATAGATTATGGTGGGATTCATAGCATCGTCAATAGAGGAATGTAAGAAATTCATATACCAAAACTACAATGTAATGTAAGAAATTCATATACCAAAACTAAAATGACTTTCGAAGGATTAAAAAGTCCAGACGAACAGTAGACAACAAACCAAAAAACAAGCAAAGCAAAAACCACTTTAAAAGCCACAAGCGTGATGTGATCCATTTACAACCGCCATTTTTAACAATGAATGTAAATAGAGATATCTTTCTGTGACCGAGTCCACATGTTTATAAATATTTTGAAAGGCGAAGAATTAGTCGGCTTCCGTAAATTTTAGCAATCAGGGGGTTCAAAAAAATAAATTTAATTTACATGGCCAAAAATAATATGCGTAAAGAAATATTTTTAAACTCCTCCGTATCATTATAATTCATATGATAATAAATTTTTAACTTAATACTCAACCAGTTATTTTTTGTCCTTAAAGTTGAAGATCTTAGGCAATAATATTGTGATAGCTCACCCCCTGATCGAAACTGAAAAACCGAGCTTCGATGGTAGCGGTAATTTTAATTAAGCGCCGTTTCAAAGTTACATATCTGCAGTCCAGACGCGTTTTCTTCATCTCGTAAAATTATTTTGTCATGGCAGAACCAGCGAAATTTTTCAGTCAAAGCAGTAAAGCTACATCTAAAATAGCAACAAGTAAAGCTTCATCTGGAAATAAAAGTTCAAATAGCAACAAAGAGACTACAAGAACAAAAAGCTCAAAGAAGGAGCTAAAAAGGTTGCAGAGCCTTGAAGATTCGTCTGAAAACGATTCCACCAGTTGCAGCAGTGACGACGAGCCTTCGATCAATAGATCTAAGTGGTGTTGAGGCTTTTGATGAGTCCTCAAACAGCTTCAATCAAGAAGAAAGCCATGTCAATACTTCTGATGATAATAAAGATGATGAACACACCAATAATCGCAGTCCTCTGAATAACACATCACCCACTTCTTCAAACAATGGCAATGGAACTTCCAACACTAGTAAGTTTTTTTTTTGCAATTTCAACTAACTCCGGTTTACTATGTCGATGTAGTCAGATGTTCTGCAATTTTAGGTCTGGATCACAATAAAGTTGTATTCGCGTCATTCGTCTTTTTTTGGACAGTTGGAAATAACGCCGGATCTTCCGATGATAGATTTTTTGCCTTAAAAAACACTAAGCAACTTGTTATTTGCTGCTACGAAGTAACGCGGCCATCAAAAAATTGTTCTGTTCGTGTCGCATAGGGTGTGAAAAATGCATGCTGGCTAACGGGCAGGCAGAAAAATTCTCAGGTCTTTTAAGATCACGTCTGTTAGTCTATGGTTTATGTCAAAGAATAATTTGCCTTATCTGGATTTTTTACTGCTTCTTTGCACCGCAAAATTGAAATATTATATGAGGGCAGGTGACACAAATAGAACAAGTCTTTGCAACTTAGAGAACGAAAATCAACAACTTCAAGAACAGCTGCAAACAATGCAAAAGAAAAAGCCTGAGAAGCTCACTGTTCCCAATGATGTTAGGGTAAGATTTAAAAGATTGTTGTAATGGTTTTTGCGAAGCGAATATACATGAGCGAAGCAGTTTTGCTATAGTGTGCATGTACCTTTAAATTCTATATACCCAGGGGAGCGCAAGACGAAAACGAAAATTTAGTTCCCATCTGTTAAATGTGGATTAAGTATTCAGATCCCGGTTGTTTTCGTCCAGGTAAGAGGCGGTAAGAGGCGTTACAATATCGGTTTGGTAGATTGTATTTAGGATGGCTTCGTCGAGAAAAAGAACCGCTCTACGGCGCCGAAAATCTCCGAGTCAGGGCAACTTCCATAAAAGATATTCCGTCGTTCCCGTACATTTTTAGCTTCTTTACTCCCGCTCCATATCAGAAAGCTGATTGGTTCGGAAAACCAGCGCGCGGTCGAAGCGTTCAAAGAACTCAAACTCTCTCTCTGCTCTCATGGTGCTCCCTTTTAAGAAGTCGCTGCATTGACTCGAGCATTGAAAACACAGACACTTTCGAATCTTTCCAATTTCGAATGTTTACTTTTTTGTGAGAAATAAAAATGAAACGTTGAATGTTTTGAAAAAGTTGAAGCGGTGTAAGATGTTGGTTGAAAAGAAGAAGCTGAAACTGTAGCAAAGAGAAAGAACAGGAGAAAGAAGATGGAAATTTTTATTGTTTCATCTGGTTTCATTGACAAGACAGGCTCAACAGAGTTGTTGTGTCATTTCCAGAAAAGGAAAGCTGAAAAATGACCTGCATACGTGGTGAAAAAAACTTTTTTGCAAAGCGAATATATATAACTATAAAGAGAGTGAGCAAGAACGTGAACTTGGCCTTTTAGCATGCTTTGAAATGGGGACGAACATATTCAAGTTATGGATAATCTGGAAGAATTTATCCCTCCTCTTATTCAGTGAAAAAGAGAACTGATTGTTTGTCGTTGTTCTTGAAATCTTGACTTGGCTGCTCGAAAATATGTGGGCTCTGGTTGCTTGCTGTTATAAATATGCATTTGATGGCCAGGATAAAGTAAGTATTGAGGAAACATATGATTGTAAAAAGGATTTTAGAAATTGCTGAAAATGAAAATGACTTGTAAAATATCGAAATATGTGTCCATGAACAAATCTTGACAGTTATCAAAACATGATATTATGGATATTTATATGATGTACTTTTAACTGTTTTAAATTTCTGTGCTACAGCTGATAAAATTATTTTAATGTGAAGAGTTTGATCCTAAATCAATGGTAAGACTGTCAAACATTTGTCTCCAGCAGATTTATAATTAAAAACCCTATATGCTTCACCACTTTGGAAAATACAGCCATTATAAAAATATTGAGGTTTTTTGCTTAATTGTTGAATCAAACCCTGGTCGAAGGAATTGTAAGAATCTTCTTAAATTTTAGTTCTTTTTCTCTGGTTTTTCTTTATATTTATCTTTAGGATTTTATACCACTAATAGTTTTATTATAATTATAGAACTTAAACTTTTAAATTTTTGTGTATAAATAATGATGTAACTTGATACAATATTTCTAACTCGTAACTGGGTATGGTTATTAAAGATTAAATTCCTCAGTACAGTATTTCACATTCCTGTCTCAATAGACCGACTGGTGTTTAATCTGGATAGTGCTTGACCCCGAGGATTCTTTTGTTTTGATTGGGTTTTGGTTGTATGCAAGGGACTCTAAAATAAAGACTAGATTTGGTATCAACATTTACATGTAAAAATCTTCGAAACCATGAATACTATCATCGAGTCACCAATCATTTACTGAGGAAAGTCTGTCTACCACCCTGGAATTCTAACAAATAAAAAACTATTTATGGCAGGGAGGATTCGAATGTTTGTTTTTATTGAAACATTCGAAATTCGAAAGATTCGAAAGTTCGATTTTCGAACACGAGGAATTTAAAACCGGAAGTAAAATGAGTCAAAATAAACCAAAATTAAAAATAATTTACTTTTTAGGTTCAGGTGGAAAAGCTTTCCCGAACAAAAGACGCGATTTTAAAATGTTCTTCGAATATTTTTTACTTACCTTACATGAGTATTAGGAGACGTGTAATTAAGTGAATTAACACGAATTGAGAAAATTTCATGTTAATTTCAAGGCCGTTAAATTCCATACTTATATTCATGTAATAAGGTATAAATCATTTTTGTTTGGTGAGACCTCTATAAGTATAACGTTAGAAAAAAGAACTTATCGGGCTCATTCAATACTTTCTATCTTTTTGCTTGCAACTTGCGAATTTAGTGACCTGCCTCGATCGCTTCGCAACTTTTATATATATACGGCTTGTTTTACTATAGAATTCATTTTGAGAATAGCCTTTATTATGAATAGGTCTTGGGAGGAAAATATAAGAAACAAACCTTCAAAATGCGATATCGCATTTTTGTATTCAGACCAGATTCTTGGCGATAGATACTATGGGCCCCTTCAGGGCGGAATATACGATCTAAATAGTTAGGGTAAACTCACGCGTCCCAGTCTGGCAAATAAATAATTTGAATTTTGCAATTTGATCAGCCGTTTTGGTGTAGTGAATCGATCAGCTCTCAGGCGAGGGGTCGCTGGTTCGAGTGACCCCGGGTTTTTTTGGAAATTTTTAGTTTTTTGAATATTTTTGTGACTTTTCATATTTCTCAAAATAATTTTTGTTTATTTTCTTTGAATTTAAATTGGAAATGAATTTTAATATTATTTATGGGTTTTTTCAGGATTTTTAGTTAGATGTAATTTTGTCTTTACTCTTCATTTCAGTGGTACGTGAAAAAAGGATATGCATCCCGCAAAAAAGCAGTTTCACTCCAGTTGAAAGATTGGGATTCTTCTCCTGGGCACCAGTAAGTTTATATTTGTACAGAATTTTTATGTAATACCACTGTCCTGTCTGTGCCCATGCGGCTTTTTTCAGTCTGCATTTGTTAAAATATAAATTTAAAAAACCTTCATCTTATTTTCTTATGGGGAAGATATAATACACAGTATCATTTTTCATAATGAGCACAAAATCATATTTGATTCTGACCATATCAAACTTTACAGGCATTCTTGTTTCCACTCTTTGTTTATTCTCTATACTTATCTTTGAAGAGGATTGGCGTGTTTATACTATTTACTTCATGTTTGGATAAAGAGGATGAACTTTTTATTCAATCAGTTGTATTTTTCCTTTAAGTGCTTTCGACGAAGTCAATCTGAAAACAACAACATACGTGAAAAACTTTGTGACACCAATCTTTGCAGAAATCGAAAACAGAGATAAAATTATTAACGGTATGATTTTTAATTTTTTATCTTATGAAAGGCAAGACTGTTCATGCAATAATCTTTTTTGATTTCAAAGTATCTTTGTAATTAACTTCGAACTCCAATGCATTGTGCTTGTGCTGTGGCCCTATCTAATTTTTGTGTCTTTAAATGTTAAGAGTATACTGATGAAACAGTATCACGAAATTCTCGACCAAAAGCTTATGTTCATTAAGTTCACTTGCCCTAATTTATAATTTTCATTATAGCGGCTATCAACATTCACTTCGAAAACAAGAAGACTGTTAAGCGAAAAAAAGCACGAGATCCAAACATCCAACAAAAGCAAACCTACAGTCAAAGGAAAAAACACGTAAGTATTTTGGCATATAGTTCTTAAAGAAAAACTAAATCTAGACTTGCGCCTCAGAATATATAGTTGATTGTTTGTGCTTTTGTTTATCCAAATTGATATAATAGTTTTGTCCTTGCGTTCACATTTACATTATAACTTTGACAAGATTAAGTGGATCCTTTTCTTGAGTTCAAGTCTTTGATGATTTCGCTATTTTGATGTCACGCTTGACTGTTTCAAAGGAGACATACAACGTCAATTTTGAACGTCTTTCCATATTTAGTTACTAAAACATTCAAATTTTGTTTTATTAACCAAAACCACACAAAACTGCTAGTAGCACGTAGGTTCAAACAATGGCTTAACGACAGTGGCTGTCGTGGCTATTATAACCTGCAAATACTCTCCTGTTAAATATATTCAATTTTTTTCTTTTTCTGTAGAAAGCGGAAAGAAGACAAAAAACTTTAAGTGCCATGGACATCAGCGAAGAAGATAAGACTCGATATACACAAATCATCGTTCCAGAGATGATGTCTTCGGAAGAGGATAGACAGGACGAAAACGGTGATTCATTTTACTATGTACGGTCTCTGCCCTGGCGCAGTAAGAAATACAATCGAATAGTTTCAAAAATTGACGAGGCCTACATGCAGAACATGTCTGCCAAGGCAAAGAAACAGTACAACAAAAGGGTGCCTGGTTCACCATCAAAACGTCCACGTCCGCCCGTCAAATGTTTGTCACATGTATATGATAAGTATGTGGTGAAAGAGTAGAAGCATTGAAAATTTGCTGGTGTGGAATTGTATTTGCTTTTTTAGGGATAAATACCCAAATTCAAAACTAAGATTAATAAATTTTCATTTTTCATTTGTATACAATTCATTAACATACACAACGATTTTATTTTTCTGTAGTCTATTTTTTTATATACCAACCTATTCATACTTATTTAACCTTGATACTTTTAATTTGGTAGTAAGATTTTCCATACATTACATAACAACAAACTCCAATACTACAACATTCTGCACTCTTTTTACTACAATTTTAAGCTTAGTCTCGTCGACTTCGTTTTGTTAATATCTTACTTATTTACAAACCTAATTCTCAGTCTTGTCCTGGTCAGTCACATCAAACCTCTTATGTCAGAACCTTTTTTAGATTTTTAACATATAATTTTTAAATATTTTCATTTTTATTCAAATTTATTAAATTTTATGTTGTAGGTTCACATCAGCTTTGTCTGCCCTTTTATAACCTACTTTATCAAATAAATGATATAAAAAACAACTGATATGTCAGCATGTTTTATTTTTCAGTGTCAATTATCAAATGACACCCTTGTAAATTAAAAAAAAGGAACGTTTTTATCATAGCAAACCATTTTTTTTCTAAAACTAACTTTGTAATCTTTTTGTGTGTGCTAATCTTTATTTTGTTTAGGTTTTCTCACTTTTGTTTAAAATTTTAAAGAGCCTGTCTGTTAGCTTATCAGTTTCTGGAGCTAAAGTTTTTTTTGAGTCTGTTTGTGTAATTTCTCAACACTTTAACTTTTTTGTTTTGATGTGCTGTATGATAATTTCTCCATTTTATCATTACTGGTAATCGATTTCCGTTTTCTTAAATCAATGAGCTTTCCATTAAATTACTTGAGATTCACTTAATTCAAACGTGGGTCGTTGGAAAAATATGCACATTTTTACCCTATTATTTTTAGCACTATTGCATTATACTTTTTCTTTTCTGTAAGCAAAATTTACACTTTTTTTGGTATTTAAGCACTTGTATGCTTGAGAAGAAAACACATTTCTTGAAATTACTTAGAAGAACGTACGTTTCTTTGGCTTCTCATGCCCTTGGGGTCTACCACGATTTGGTTTGAACATATGTCTATAGAAATCTGAAGTCTTAAAGTGACAGATATTTGCAGAAAGATTTAATCTTTTCCTTCCTTGATACATTTAGATAATTTTGACAAACCCTGTGAAACATAGTAGTAATTCTATTTTCATAAAGCGCCAAAAATGATATTTTTTTCCCAAAATTGTATCACAAGGTGTTTTCATAAAATCGTCAAGTAAAAAGGCCCAAAAAATGATGTTTCCCACATTTTCCGCACAGTGACACACGGTGCTACCATAAAATCTATTTGTAAAAACGTCAGAAAATGATGTTTTTCCGCATTGTCCGCCGAGTGACACATTGCGTTTTCATGAAACCATTTAGGAGAAACGTCAGAAAGTGATGTTTCTCTACTGGAAAACATCAAATTTCATGCAGTGTAATGTAGGTGTCTCTTCCCACCTCCCTGTTCTTGTCTAGTACCGCCATCAGCGATAGCCAGTTGTCCTTGGTTGATCTCTCCTTTTGTCCACCATTCTGGAATTTGTTTATATTCAATTTTGACTCTGCCTTGTTAAGTAGTACTTTCTCAAACACTTTGCTGACCGTATTGGTCAGAAAAATTCCACTGCTGTTCTTCATTTCTGTCTTCTTTCCCTTGTTTTTATATATTGACTTGACGGTTACTTTTTCCCACTGCTCTGGTATAATCATGTTCCTGAAGATTTCGTTAAATATAATTTTCAGTGATTTGATCATCTCACCACCTCCCTCTTTCAACATCTCATTCCTCCATCCTCCAGAATCAGGTGCCTTTCTTCTTTTCAGCTTTCTTACTACGTCATTTATCTCTTTCTTGGTTACGGTTAGGGCTTCCTGTGTATTTGCCACTTCTTTCATGCTTTTGATCTTTTTCTCTACTGTCTATTCTGATTTCATTTGGGCTTCATTAAAAGACTCTTCGTCTGGTTTTTTAAACAGGTCCACATAGAATATTTTGAAGACATCAACAATCTTGCTCTTTTCAGATACCATTTCCCCTTTCTCGTTGACCATTCCGCTTACTATCTCTTGTTGCGTTCCTTTGACTTTTCTTTTGAATTCCCAGAAACTCTCCTCCTTCATTATTATTATTATTATACAGATTTACAAGCTAGGCTCACAGTGGGCCTCTAACCGATCTTATTTTACACTATTCTTGAATCGTATTTTGAGGGATGGTTTTCCCATGCATCTTTGAGGTTTTCTTTGAAGGTCTTTATAGACTTTGCTGAAACGACATTTCTCGGCAGTCTATTCCAGGTTGGCACACATCTGTAATAAAAGGATTTCGTTTGAGGTCCGTGGAAACCGTCATTTGCGAAGTTAGGTAGAAGCTCAAGGGGGTGTCTTCGATTTGGACGCGGACGTTTAGTCAACTTGTCAGGTATTGTTGTTTTATCGTAGTAGTGGAGGTGTTTGTAAACCTGTACCATATCACAAAATCGTCTTCGAAATTCGAGTGTTGGTAAGCCGAGAATTTTGAGCCTATCACCATATGAAAGGCTGCGGTACGTTGGGACCAATCTTGTTGCACGTCTTTGCACTCCCTCGAGTAAGTTGACGCGTTTACGTAATCTTGGTGACCAAACTGATTGTGCGTACTCAAGGTGTGGTCGGACAAATGTTGAGTATAGTGTGCGGGGGATCTCTGGAGTTAAGTTGGTGAAACCTCGTTTGATGACACCAAGCATTGAGTTGGCTTTTTTTACTTGATTGGCTATATGGTCTTCAAATGTCAATTCAGCATCAACCAATAACCCAGGTCTTTTTGTTCAAATACGTGCTCAAGCTGAATATCACCAAGACGATACGGATGAGCGTGTTTTATATTTACGAATTTGCCGATTGTAAGAACGTGACATTTATCCGGATGGAACTGTAATAGCCAATCAATGGACCATTTTTCGAGTGTGTCTATATCACTTTGTATGGCAAGGGAGTCATGGACTGAAACTACCTCTTTGAAGATCTTTGTATCATCTGCGAAAAGTAGCAGATCCGAAATCACCTTGTCAGGCAGATCATTTATGTACAGTACAAAGAGTAGAGGGCCCAAGACACTTCCTTGTGGTATTCCACTTAATACACTATCCATGTTGGATTTTGCTTGGTTTACTTTTACCAAATGCTTTCTTCTACTCAAGACCTGCAAATAAGTAATCGAATCGATTAAATACCTCTTTAATTCGCTATTTTGAAAAATTCTAGCGTTCAAACGCCCTATAGGGGCATGATAGACATGGAACTTGCTCAAAATTTAAACGAAATATTCCAAACAATTAAACGATTTCGAAAGATGAGTCAAAGAAATTAGATGTGAAAAGTTAAAATGATTTTGTTGATTGCGTACACAGAAACAGAAAGAAGTGAATCTTCTAAAAAACATGGTATGGTA
Source organism: Clytia hemisphaerica (assembly GCF_902728285.1). Taxonomy (NCBI): domain Eukaryota; kingdom Metazoa; phylum Cnidaria; class Hydrozoa; order Leptothecata; family Clytiidae; genus Clytia; species Clytia hemisphaerica. The sequence goes on along the minus strand of NW_027104262.1, from coordinate 118,061 downwards.
TAGTTTAAAATCTATTTTTCGAAGTGAATTAAAAATGAAAACGAAATTTCTATATCTTTCCATCTTTTATATATAATACAAAAAAAAAAACAATGTATTAATACATCCCCTTCTCACAGAATAGGAAGGACTTCAGCAGTTGGGGAGGGGTGGTGAAAATAAAAGATTACTTGATAGGGATTGATTGGAGCTTGATATCCTCGTGTTTTTATGGCTGAGGAGTTATGAATTCCATTGTTTTCAAGTCAAAAAACACAGTAGGAATGAAAAAATAACACGATATTTTGTAGGGAGGGTTATTTGATACTTTCCCACCGGAAAGTAAAAGAAAGTACAGCTTTCTACGAGAACGATATTTTGGCCAATTTTTCCAGTGGGGAGAGGGGGTTCCATCGATCCTGCGAGAAGGGTCACATCAGTGAAATGAAAATGGATACGTGCATTAGACAGAGTCAATAAAAAGGGTTTGTTCCGAATTTTTTTTTAACTTTGACAAAACATGATTTCCGATATTTATAATAGCTATTGACGGGTTTTATTGCCAAGTTACCACAAAGATTAATACGGACCAGTAACTTGATTCGCTCAGAAAGTAAGTTAAATAAAAGAGGTATAATTTCATTTCCGATGAATTTTTCCATTTGAAATGAGAGCTTCTCTCTATGAATTGCAGGCTTTTTATGAAAAAAGTAGGCCTCCAAGCTGCTCAAAGTACGAAAAAAAAAAATTTCGTCAGTTTAAACTATCAAAATTTGGCTTAAATTCTTAGCCTATATCTATCTACTATTAAAATCTACATTTCTAATACAAAATAAACGTTATCTTCAAAGTTAGCTCTAGCCACTCGGCCATTTGCTATTGGTATACGATCAAACTTACAATCGTCTTTAATGACAACACATTTTCCTTTCATGGCCACTACAGGGACAAAGATTTCTGTCATAATGGTGGTGTTCCAAATTTTCATAGGACAGTCTTCTCCATAAAAGTTCTTATACTGGTGAGTGTTAAAAAGACTCATTTGAAAAAAAGGGATGTGAAACTCATTTCCAGAAATGTTAACAGGGATATCGACAATATCTGTAACAAATCCAGGGTGATTTTGATTTTGATACGAAATAAAAATGAATTGATTGCGGTTATCATTTCTTCTGTAACTCGAAACAGCTATTACATCCCTACCAACTTTTATTCGTGAGTAGCTTTGAACGATGCGCTCAATTGATAGATCATCAGTAGAAAACACAGCTTTAAGATATTCTGCGATGCATTCGGCGTCATCTTTACGGATGCGACGGAATTTCGCTCCAGAGAGAAAAGTAGAATGGTTTGATAACAGCAATGAGGAAATATCGACTATGCCGACTCTAGAGCTGCAAAGTGCTACCAGATGCTTCAAATTTTCGTCAACGTTGGAGATCAGCTTCAACTCTTCAAAGGACGGAATATCATCTATATCAAGCTTTTGGTAGGCAGTGACAATGGAATGATTGTCCAGAAATTGTCGCATTAGTTGCATCGTAATGCTCTTGTTGTTAGTTTGGTATTCACCTAGTTTACCATTGAAACGCTCGAATGAATAACACCAAAATGCATATACTGGCCCAAAATCTAAAATACAGCCTTTTATGTGCATCATCATGTGCATGTTTGGGACGCATTTATCAGGACCGATGACTTTTTCGAAGTTCTCGTTGAAAGACTTTAGCAATTTGTGGGCCTCTTCGACATCCTCGACGATAATGTAGGGCTTGATCAATAGCTGGCAAGCACGTACAAAATCTTGCCACATATTGTAATGAGCTTTAGGAAGAAGATCTTTCAAAACAAACAATGACACGTACAACACCCATGTTTTGTACTCATCGGATAACACCCTTGTCTCATTCCTGAATGAGAAACATTGATAGCACCCTTGTCTCATTCCTGAATGAGAAACATTGACCACACCCTTGTCTCATTCCTGAATGAGAAACATTGATAGCACCCTTGTCTCATTCACAGGAAAAAGTCATCAGATCCCACGGGTGTGAAAACTCCATTTCCAGCGCTGGAAAACTGTAAAATTGTTTGTTCCGCGTAAATTTATGAATAAATCAACTTGAAATGGTGGTGATGAGGAAAGCTGTTTTAAATATGAGACCAATACTGGGCAATTTCAAACCTGCAAGACAAGTTGCTTGTCCTTATAGTAAAGGAAGTAATGAGAATTATACTAACTTTTATCCAGATTTTCAACGTGTTCTTGGCTACACCTAGGAGGAGACAATGCATTGGATCGATGAGGTGACAACGAACCGGATCGTAATACGGTAGACGACACAATTCAGAAAATCTAACACCATAATCACGTTCTGTTTCTTTTGCTTCAGCTAGTGTTTTCGCCGCTTTGTGTTTGAACGCCAACCTGACATGTTCTTTAGGGTCCCTCTCAGTCCAGTTCTCTTCGTCGAAGCCAGAATAGTCAGTTTTAGTAGTTCCCACAGGACCATCGTGTTCGAATTGTTTAAAACATTTACTACAACCTACAATATTAAGAAAAGAGAAAAACGTAGCTTCATTCTAGCTGTGGAGATGTTCTCTAACAATTTAAGATTTAAAATCAGATTAATAATGATCCAGTGATGGTTGAGTACGCGAGTAAAAATGATTTATATGCGTCAACGTTGTATTACTATTACGCCTGAATGTTAATGAGGTCCAGTAGAAAGCACACCAGTTTAAAATGATTTTATGATTTCAATACTTGGACCACAAGAAAAACCATTACCCATAAACCCTAACCCCAGCCTATAATTGATGACGCTTTTATAAAAAATCGATTGAAGTTTTACAATATTTGTTTATAATAAATCAAAAAGATTTCAACACTAACATGAGCATATAAAAAATTTAAATGCATAGTTCGAATCACCCTTTCTTAAGGGGGGATAACACCTTCAGAAAATTTAATTAAAAAGGGGGTAGCAAGGAAGGGGGATCGTTTAAGTAAGCCCCACATATATTGTAGATTATTTTCCAGCACTGTTACTTTTATTTCCCTAAAAAAGTGGTATTATATTTACCAGACTTCGTTTTTCTTTACTGTTTCCCTCCCTTTTACCATAAACAAATATATAGAGAAAACAGAGGATTGATTTTAAGAAGGGGGTAGCAGCGAGAAGGGGATTAGCAGATCGCACTATACACTATGTATTTTTGAAAATTTAGCACAAAACCCTTGGGGATAGACATTTTAAAAAGTTGGGGATGTCAAGAAGGGGAGATCATTTAACAAGGGGGGTCAGACTCCTTTCCGCAAAATGAAATGGATAAAACAAAAGCAAATGCGCATACTAAATTTCTATGATTTATACCTTGTTTTGCATTGTATGAAACAAAACCACATAATTTTCTTGTAGCTGGAAGGTCAGAAGATACACAACAAAGAGCGAACTTGTACATAGCTCTAGATTCTTTCTCCTCAAACATATCTCCTTGCCAAAGCGTCAGCAAATCGTCGACAAGAGGTTTGACATAACTGTTGACATTGAGTGAAGGTTCGTTTGGGCCAGGGATGATGCCAACAGTTGTTATGTTCTCCCATCGAAACCTCAACTCTCTTGGAAGATTAAGGAGTGCCATATATATGACTCCACAGCTATACTCCACACCGTCAAATGGTTGAAACCAGTCTATATTTAAAATGGCTCCAAGGTTTCGAGGGTCTTTGAAGTAAATTTCCCCATTATTGTCTTTAAATTCTTTCCAAAACTTGCCATCAATGGTGTCAAACAAAACGCCTTCGGGACCTTTTGATGGGCCACCCAAAAGTTTTTCTCTAAGATCATTCCTACTAATCAGGTTCTGTAGAGACTGTTTTAAGGGTTGATAACAATATAACCTTTTTGGATGAAGATAATTCTTTTTACCATCACCACTTGAAACAGATTTCATCAGTGTTTCGCCACATGGCTCTCTAAAGCGTGCTTGAGGATGGTCAGGATATGGAACGTGGGTACAACAGTGACTTTCTCTTTTACCATCTTTTTCGTAATAGCAGTCTTCTGGCTTGTATATAGAGTGGCATTTTCCACAGCTAACATACTTAACGAAAGAATTATTTTCTAAGTTAATCTTCTTTTTAGCAAGGAAGAGGCTTGAAGGAAACAACTCAATTGTCCTTTCCAATTTATCATCAACACCGTCATGCGACTTCAATTGTGTCAAAAACGAGTGGAACAATTTCAACAAGATCCCCATAACATTGTCTGAAATTGAGTATGTTGTTTGAAGGGCAAAAAGTTGGTACATAAGCATAATAATGATTTTTTCGTTTCCATCATCAAAAATAATTGATTCGTTTTGAGGGGTATCTTCAAATTCGTCACACGAATCAGTATCATCCAAAACTTCTGCATCAATTCTGTGATCTGGAGTATCGTCCTGTAAATAAGAAGAAATCATTGATATTACAAGATCATTTGCTCTATTTTTGCCTTTACTTATTGCATATAAGTTAAGTTATTTTTGCAATATCTTTTTTGTGACATTTCTCATTCTCAGCCCTCTGTAAAAGAAGCAGGTATTGAACTCTTTGACAGACCTTATATCTCATAACAGAGTAAATTTTTAAAAGCAATTGATAAACTTTCGAACAATTCAAAAATACATACCGTATCTGATGATTCTTCACTCATTGGGTCATCATTTCCATTATCATTAAAATTTTCTTCTGGAGCCATAACATCATGCTAAAACAAAATGTAATGCTTTAAAGTAAGACAAAATTATCATGGATAAAAATATTTCTGTAAAAAGATGGTGTCCTGCAGGTTTTTGTGCTCAAAGCTGATTTTTGAGTTCCCCCATGTGGATATAATTTTGATTATTATATACCAGTAGGCAAAACAGTCATTGAACAATTCCTGATATACCACGGTATCATACAATGGTAGAATTTTTGTTTGATTTTCTTTTAGAAATTTGACTTTTATTTTTTACTTTTACTCTGTTGCTATTAATGAGAGACAATAAAATAGTTCAATTGTGAATGTCGTGAACAATTTAATGACTTTTAAGTTGTTAAAAACAATTAAAAAGAAAAACACTTGATTTGTGTAGGAGTTTTGTGTGAATCTCCCTACAAAATAGAAAACCTATGTCTTTTTTTTTTAGTTGTTTCAGGATATGTGTGGTTATATTAAGTACTTTAAAAAACAATATTTGAAGATCTTAAAAAGTGCAGGTAAAAATGTCCGATTAATTCAAAATTTCCTGTGTCTGGTATCTCTCAATTTTTACCCCAAGTAGTATAGAGTAATAACTTTTGAAATCCATTATTACTTACTTTGCGTTTTGAATTGTCATCATGTCCTTGTCTCACATCTGAAAATAAAAATTGATGATTATTGCATTCTATAGGATGACAAACTTTAAAATTATACAAAGGACTAAAATAAAATAGTAGTAAAAAAGATTTGTTGTTTTGCGCGCCAAACTACTCAAAAGGTAGGGTTAGTCGGTTAACATTAAAAGTAAACATTAACATAAATTAATTTGGGTTTTATTAGGAACCCAAGAGTATAATACTATGAAGAAAGTTGAGTTAGCTGAAAGCTAAGTCCAAAAAAACACGTTTCGCTAGGCAACAATCAATAATATGTTCCATTAGCGTCGCCCCGACAAAACCACCTTCAAAACATAAATCCTAAGTCGGACAAGTCGAAAAAATGTAGAAATTATTTTTTGTAAAGCAACCATTTCTAATTTAATCCAGACCTTCCCATTCGATATAATCAATATTTTTTTCCAATCGATGCCCAACCGATGGATTGAATATCGATTGGTCTCGATAATCGATAGGCAATCAATAATCAGGATTTTGAGGGAGGCTTGATTACCTATTGCACAGCGATCTGGTCCTGGAAGTATGAAAAATCGGGGAAACTTTGACTCGTTTCTTTGCATAATTCGAGTTTTAGTTATCATATAAAGATAAACATTTGCATAAATGTCACATTTAACGAAGATAATACACTAAAACTATTATTTTCGAAAAATCTCTTTTAGTTCTTCGGATCAGGTAAGGTTTCCGTGGGCGCTGGTTGAATTCTTTATCAGTTTTCGAGCCAGATAAAGAATGTGCCCAACGACGATTTTACTGACCAGATTTATTGAAAAAGGCACTTAAAACTGTTAAAGAATTCTCCCAAGACTGTTTAACGATTGACCCAAGACTGTTAAAGAATCTGCCTTTCTGATTAAGCATCTGCCCCAAACCTGATAAAGAATGTACTCCCCTCCAGATAAAGAATCTGCCCATCTGTTCAACGATCTGCCCTTCACCAGATTAAGAATTGACCCAAGACTGTTTAACAATTGACCCAAGACTGTTTAACAATTCACCCGAAACTGTTCAACAATTGACCCAAGACTGTTTAACAATTGACCCAAGACTGTTTAACAATTGACCCAAGACTGTTTAACAATTGACCCAAGACTGTTTAACAATTCACCCGAAACTGTTCAACAATTGACCCAAGACTGTTTAACAATTGACCCAAGACTGTTCAACAATTGACCCAAGACTGTTTAACAATTGACCCGAAACTGTTTAACGATTCACCCAAGACTGTTTAACAATTCACCCGAAACTGTTCAACAATTGACCCAAGACTGTTTAACAATTGACCCGAAACTGTTTAACGATTCACCCAAGACTGTTTAACAATTGACCCGAAACTGTTTAACAATTCACCCGAAACTGTTCAACAATTGACCCAAGACTGTTTAACAATTGACCCGAAACTGTTTAACGATTCACCCGAAACTGTTTAAACAATTCACCAAGACTTTAACAATTGACCGAAACTGTTTAAAACGATTCACCCGAAACTGTTTAACAATTCACCCAAGACTGTTTTAACGCTTCACCCAAGACTGTTTAACAATTTACCCGAAACTGTTTAACAATTGACCCGAAACTGTTTAACAATTGACCCAAGACTGTTTAACGATTCACCCGAAACTGTTTAACGATTTACCCGAAACTGTTTAACAATTGACCCAAGACTGTTTAACGATTCACCCGAAACTGTTTAACGATTCACCCGAAACTGTTTAACAATTCACCCAAGACTGTTTAACGCTTCACCCAAGACTGTTTAACAATTTACCCGAAACTGTTTAACAATTGACCCGAAACTGTTTAACAATTGACCCAAGACTGTTTAACGATTCACCTGAAACTGTTTAACGATTTACCCGAAACTGTTTAACAATTGACCCAAGACTGTTTAACGATTCACCCGAAACTGTTTAACGATTCACCCGAAACTGTTTAACAATTCACCCAAGACTGTTTAACGCTTCACCCAAGACTGTTTAACAATTTACCCGAAACTGTTTAACAATTGACCCGAAACTGTTTAACAATTGACCCAAGACTGTTTAACGATTCACCCGAAACTGTTTAACGATTTACCCGAAACTGTTTAACGATTCACCCGAAACTGTTTAACGATTTACCCGAACCTGTTTAACAATTGACCCAAGACTGTTTAACAATTGACCCAAGATTGTTTAACGATTCACCCGAAACTGTTTAACGATTCACCCAAAACTGTTTAACGATTCACCCGAAACTGTTTACCAATTCACCCAAGACTGTTTAGCAATTGACCCGAAACTGTTTAACGATTCACCCGAATCTGTTTAACGATTCGCCCGAATCTGTTTAACGATTCACCCGAATCTGTTTAACAATTGACGCAAGGTTACGATTGTTTAAAATGTTCGTTCAGACTCTACCTATAAAAGGATTTGTCCAAGAAAATATTGATCCCTAATTCAACAAGACGACTTAAAAGTCGAAAATTTCGCATAACACTTGAACATCAACAACGAAGACGTGCGAAACGCCCAACTTATTTACACGATAAACAATAGTAAACGATTTTACTAGTTACCAGGCTTAATGATTTGAGGATTCCCAGGATTCGAAAATTACTATTTATTTGCATGTAGTGGATTTTTGAACTAGTAATTGGGATCTAGTAATTTGTTCAAGTAGTATCACGGTAACATAATGGCAGCGAATGCAGTACATCGGGGATTCATGCAAAGATGGGGTGCCCTACTTTTTGGTCGTGATAAGGCGGCAATTATTCACTTTCTGCAAGCTAGAAGTTTGATTTCTGTGCCAAAAGATTGTCCAAATTGCCGAAATCCAATGCACATGGAAAGAGATGCAAGATGCACTGATGGTTGGCGCTGGTAAGACTATTTTTATTTTTTATTTTTGGTTTAGTATTTTATTGGTCTATTTTAGCCATTTCAGACTGAGCACAGATTTGAAATCAGCAAAGTTTAAATATTCTAAAAAGTATTACAGTACTTCATGATTTCTAAATCAGTAGAAAAAATCTTCATTTTTTCTTCTTCACTTTTCATCTCCATTTTTCAAATTTCAAAAAATTTTAAATCTATTAAAATATTCTGCATAAAATTATCTTTCCAACGGTGTATAACTATTTAATATAGAATGAATGGGTGCTGAGATAATATCAAAACAAATAAAGTGTCCACATAATTTTGAGACAGACTATACAAGGATTTTAAGATTTTGGATTAGAATTGGAAAATTTTATGGTACATTTTCAGGAGATGCAACCGACCATGTCGGAAAGCACTGCGAATCAGGGATGATACAATCTTCTCAGACTGGAAAAGAAATTCGCTACCGGACATTTTTTTTAATTATATATTTGTGGTCGAAGAAGATAAGCTGCGTGAAAGTAGTCAATATTGTGCGAATCAACAAGGACCATGTAATTCAAATGTTTCAAAAGTTAAGAAGAGTGTGTCAAAATGATCTTCAAAGGAACCCCATCCGGGTTGGTGGTGGTGGCGCAAATTTTGTCGTTCAAATTGACGAAAGCCAGTTTCATCACAGACGAAGGGTATAATTTGATCAATTGATTTTGAGCTGTAAGGTACCGGGTGTTAAAAAAACGGAACAAGTTTGAAAAGTTGTGAAAAAATTTTTACAAATGCTATCGACTTAATTTGTTAGGCTAACTTAAATTTTGAGTTTTTAAATTTGCTTTATTCGTTCAAAAGTTATGAAGAAAAACGACAAATTTTCTTTTAAAATAACATCAAAAAGTTTTTCCGTTTTTTTTTAAACACCCGTGTAGTTCATAAAATTTTAAAATTTTAAGGATATCAGAAGATTTAGATATCCAACGTTGTTTGGAATTTTATTATTCTCGATGATTTGAAAATTTGAGAAGATTTCTAAAAGTCTCGAAAAGTCAAGAACAGCGCCGAGTCTCGACCAAATTTTATCCGTTCTTATAAAATAGTGTGCGCCTTGAGAGTCTTTAAACATGCATAAACAAGTATTATTTTCATTTTTAGGCTGGAGTAGGACGCGTTGCCCAAAATCCGGTATGGGTTTTTGGCTTGGCCGATACGAGGTTTGTACCCGCCAAAGGATATATGGAAATTGTACCAAGGAGGAATCGCGCTGTTTTGACTGGGGTGATCAATCGTGTCCTAAATGCCAACAGCATTATCCATAGCGACGAATGGAGGGCATACATCAATCTCCCACAATTCGTTCCAAATTGTATTGGCCATGACACGGTTAACCATACGTACCACTTTGTAGATCCTCAAACAGGGGCTCACACGCAGGTAAGCGATAATTACTACTCTTTAGAAGTTTGAAATTTGTCTTCAAATTTCTCATATATTTCTGAACGGATCAAAAGTTACAGACCAACAAGCTAGAGTTAAAATGGCAAAGATGGGCGAAACGGGCCAGCTTTTTGGAGCTATAACTTTACATAAATCAAGTTAAGATTATTTCGTTAGAAACCTATTTCTTATATTTTTAGAATATAGAGTCATATTGGAACCGCTTCAAATTGAAAATCAAGGCTATGAAAGGGATCAGGCGTGTTGATCTTCAAAGTTACATGGACGAGTTCATGTGGAGGTAACTAAAAATTTAATAGTTTTTAGAAATTATGTTTAAAGGTTTTGTTTTGTTATGTAAAGTTTTCGTTTGCTAACTCAGCTTTTTTAAATTACAAGCTATTTTGTATTGAATAGACACAGATGTTTAGCAATTTTCGATCGAAAACCAAGAAAATTCAAAATATTTGTTTATCTCAGCGAAAAAAGACAATATGCCGACTCTGGTCTAATATGAAATATATGCCCAATCTGAGACAGAGTTACTTAAGCTAATACAAAGCCTTTATTTTATCCAAAAATAATTTAAATAAACTCTGTTAACTATTGACTGTCTTGTTTTATTACAGAGATTGGTACGGACTTGACCAGCCATTCGACAACATCATCGCTTGTATTAATATCGACTACCCCCAAACATGATTTTGATGTTGCTCCAGCTATTTTGTTTATTCCCTTGTATATATATTTTTATAGTACTTTTTCAACATGTGAAAAAAAAGTTGAAAGTTGAACATCTTTGTCCATCTTCTTATTGAAATAACCATAAAACTTCAAAGTGGCCTAAATACTTGTAGCTTGAGAGTTAGACAATCGTTTTGGTACCATTAGAAGGCTATTTTTATTCTCTTTCTAAAAGCTTCCAGTATATGCCCCCTTTAAATTAAGCGGTCAGGAGTTATCACCAAAAGTCTGTGGTTGGTATTTTGCATTATTCTGGACACATAAACTAAACACGTCTTCCGATTTTAAAGGGTTAACATTGTCAGAGCTCCGGATAGATTTTAGGTATACACGGGGTAGATGATATTTACTTGTGGTTTTGGACCTTAGAAAGGTTATTTCCTTAACATTGGACATTGGGGGACATTGTTAAACTGAGTCAAGGGGGCATTTTTAAACCGAGTTAAGGGGACATTGTTTAGGGAACATTCTTGAACTGAGTCAAGGGGATATTCTTAAACCGAGTTAGGGGACATTGTTAAATTGAGTTAGGGGACATTGTTAAACTGATTTAGGGGAGATTCTTGAACTCAGAGTTAACTTTTTTCTATTGTTTAAATCCGCTAATTTCGCCATTTTTTATCCGTTGGCATGAGATTTTCAGTAACGAGATACTCTACAGTCTTGGTTGAATCGTTAAACAGTTTCGGGTGAATCGTTAAACAGTTTCGGGTGAATCGTTATACAGTCTTGGGTCAATTGTTAAACAGTCTTGGGTGAATTGTTAAACAGTCTTGGGTGAATTGTTAAACAGTCTTGGGTGAATGGGTTAAAAACAGTCTTGGGTCAATTGTTAAACAGTTTCGGGTCAATTGTTGAACAGTTTCGGGTGAATTGTTAAACAGTCTTGGGTCAATTGTTAAACAGTCTTGGGTCAATTGTTAAACAGTTTCGGGTGAATCGTTTTAAACAGTCTTGGGTCAATTGTTAAACAGTCTTGGGTCAATTGTTAAACAGTCTTGGGTCAATTGTTGAACAGTTTCGGGTGAATTGTTAAACAGTCTTGGGTCAATCGTTAAACAGTTTCGGGTAAATTGTTAAACAGTCTTGGGTCAATTGTTAAACAGTCTTGGGTCAATTGTTGAACAGTTTCGGGTGAATTGTTAAACAGTCTTGGGTCAATTGTTAAACAGTCTTGGGTCAATTGTTGAACAGTTTCGGGTGAATTGTTAAACAGTCTTGGGTCAATTGTTAAACAGTCTTGGGTCAATTGTTGAACAGTTTCGGGTGAATTGTTAAACAGTCTTGGGTCAATTGTTAAACAGTCTTGGGTCAATTCTTAATCTGGTGGAGGGCAGATCGTTGAACAGGTGGGCAGATTCTTTATCTGGAGGGGAGTACATTCTTTATCAGGTTTGGGGCAGATGCTTTATCAGAAAGGCAGATTCTTTAACAGTCTTGGGTCAATTGTTAAACAGTCTTGGGAGAATTCTTTAACAGTTTTAAGTGCTTTTTTTCAATAAATCTGGTCAGTAAAATCATCGTTGGGCGAATTCTTTATCTGGCTCGAAAACTGATAAAGAATTCAACCAGCGCCCACGGAAACCTTACCTGATCCAAAACTTTTTATCTGATTATTCATTCCAGATTGTAAATATACAGATTGATATTTTTTTATGGAATTATGATTTGGTTATTATTAGAAAAGCGTCTTAAAAACTACACATATAAAATGCTATTAAATTCAATCATAAAAACCTCTAGCATTTTATCAAATGTTACGTAATCATCGTTTTTGTTTGTAAAAGGTTAGTCGATTTTCAGACTGTCACTTTTACTACAGTCTGGTTTGTGAAAATGTAGCAAAAAATCTGGTTTGGAATCTTTCCTGTTATACTGTTGGAGAGAGACCCAGATAATATCCACAAACCCCTTTTTATAATGTTATGAAGTGTTACAGTTACAAATTTTTTGTTGAAAAATGTTTACCTTTTCAATGCCCAAAACATGACCGATTCGGATTTTTGAGAAAGTTTTTTTTCGGCCGAAAATGCCAGAAATATTCTGGAAATCGTCGTTTTTGCAGATTTTCTTGGATTTTTTCCTTATATCTATGTTTTTCACACAAAAACATTATTGATAACAATGCCCACCATTAAGCATGATTCAATTGTCAATAAAACTGATTTTTGCAACCGGAACTTTCGATTTCTATTTTCCCAACTCACCTTCCTTCTCCCCTCATCAACAATCAATGATGAAATTTAATGTGAGGATAAAGGTAGTATTCCATTTTTAGACATAATAGGATAATACATTCTGGAAATGAATTAACATCGACATGGTACACGAAAAATACTGATACTGGTTTAACAACTGTTATATGGAGATAGATACCCACATCCTCCAGTTTCAAAAGATACTTTTGTTGAATTAACCAAACTATGCAGTCTAAATGTCTTAATGCTAACACCTCGAGGATACTACCGACAAACTGACGGGCTAGCGATGGGTAGTCCCCAGCTCCTTATTTGGCAAATGGTTGGCTCAGTCAATTTGATGGAAAAATCAAAGGAGAAGCGCAAATCTTTGGAAGGTATATGGATGATATATTACGTAACATCAAAACAAACCAGATCGAAAACAAACTAAATGAAATAAATGAATTCCATCCAAATCTAAAATTTACTTGCGAACGCGAGGATAAAGGTAGTATTCCATTTTTAGACACGAGGATAATACATTCTGGAAATGAATTAACATCGACATGGTACACGAAAAATACTGATACTGGTTTAACAATGAACTTCCATGCACTGGCACCGATCAAGTACAAGAAGTCCAATGTCACCGGGATGGTATATCGAATTCATCGTGCTTGCAGTACACCTGAAAATTTCAAATAAAGCATCGAAAAAGCAAAATCCATATTACGAAAGAATCAATATCCTCCTTCATTTTACGAACCACTTATTAAAAAGACCATTGAAAAGATCACAAAACCTCCGCAAACAGAAGAACAAATGGATGAGGAACCAGAAATGAAAAAGTTTTTTCTTCGATATCGTGGTAAAATTACCGAGCAGTTTCAACATTCATTAAAAAGGGTCGGTGCTCCAGTGAAAGTTATTTTAACGATACGAAAACTTAAAACGTTGTTACCATCATTGAAAACACCTGTTGAAAAAGAATACAAAAGTTGGGTAGTTTATCAGATAAATTGTTCACGCTGTCAGTCGTGTTATGTTGGGCAAACAGCCAGACATCCACTATCCCGTATTCGAGAGCACAGGGATGCTAATACACCAGTGGGAAGCCATTTTCGTAGCTGTAATGTTGAACTTAAAATGGATGATGTCAAAATAATTGCACAATCAGCTAAATCGGAATTTCATCTTATGGCCCTTGAGGCCTTATGCATTCAAGCCATTAAGCCTTCTTTAAACACAAAGGATGAGTTCAAAAGTAGAACACTTGTCTTGAGAATTTGAATTGTCATGGGATAAATCGATAAACGTCGCTGTATCCGTTATTAGTGTTTCGTGGCAAAAGAGCATTTTAGAATTATTTTTTTGCAATCAAATTTCTAAATTTATGCTGTTTACAATCTATTTGGTCTATTTCTTCATTATATGGAGGTCTAAGGACTTACTGGAAGCCTGACCTAAATTATTTGGCCCAATGAAGGAAAATTTTTTACACCTGCCGTACCGGAAACGAAAAAGACGATAATGAAACAAACCTAAAATTATCTTGCCTTGAAATCAACCAAGTTGGATCAATAAAGTCTCCGTTCTTCAAGAACCATTCCGAGAGATTATCCACCACGATTGGAGATGGTCTATGCCCGATTGAACCACCTCTATGTGTGCTATCAAATAGTGCAGGGGTCGCGGCGTTCCTAGGTCCCTACTGGTGGTATCCAGTCAAAAATCTTCTTCAGGAATTGTCGTCTAGAAAAAACTTTGGTACAAAGCGGAAATACGACTACAATTCAGAGTACAATTTACGCATGGTTATCATATATTAGTCAACATTCTGTATTGAAGTCAACAATCTGTACTTAAGGGCTCTGACCATAGTCAGAAAATTGGTTTTAGTATCTGAACATAAAAGTTATGTTTTAGATTCTTTAACACTTTTAACAAAGAATTGCCTTTATAAATTGCTTTTTAATCAAATCCCGTAAGACTAATTAAGAATTTAATTGCAAAAATGACGTTATGAACTTTAAAAAAAGACGTTAATAATATGTTGCATCACCTTCTTTTATAAAAAGTGCTAAGTTTTGATGGATTAACTTTTTTGTTTAGAACTTTTTTCAAACTGTCCGCAAAGAATTGAACTATTCTAAATTTTGCGGAAAATCTATCTAAAAAGATGTGTCAAAAGTTATTACTGTTTTTTAAAGCAAAATCCAGATGAAAAATTGATGAAAAACTATTATTTTGAAGATTTCGAGACAAAGAAGCATTTACAAAAATTTTCCGCAAAAATTTTTATTGTTCGGTAAAAGATACACCATCTACTGCGAAAAAATTTTCAAAATGTTTTTTGTTCGCCGAAACTAAGCTCTTCAAAGTTGAAATACTCTTCCTCGCAAAAGTCTTCATTTTCTTCTTCATCAAACTTTTTCAATGCAATTTTTGAATTTTCAGATTCAGGAATAGTCTGCCTAACAGAAAATGTACAACATGCCATAGTTTTGTTGGTTACATCAGTCAGAAAACACATTTAAACACGGCAATTATGAAAAAACCATAGTGAATAGCAAAACAAGGACCCCTTGATTGTGCATGAAAAGGGGGTAACATAATAAGATCGAATCTGGTGCGCTTTATTTTTGAGGTTTTAATTCTCTACTTTTGTTTAGCCAATACTTTTGATACGTCAATTTGCATTTTCAAAAATTTATCTGACTGACGTCAAATAAAAAGAACTACTTTTTGACAATAACGGAGAAAATTGAAACAAAGATCTTTCATTTATCGTCTTTATCTCGAGTTGCAAAGCTGCAAGGAAGAATTTTTTGGTTTTCGAGAAAAATATATTTACGTAATTAAAGTGCAGAAAAGAATGGATTCGGATCTATTAAAGCGTGGGTACAAAATCATCAAATTTCTGGGTAAAGGAGGTTTCGGTAAGGTTTTCCGAGGCTTTCATACCGAAACTCGCCGTGAAGTAAGTTAGCTTTATTGAGTAATCACAGATGATATAGATATATAGATATATTAGATATATAGATGATATACTGTAGAATCCTTTATATAATGAATATTTTTCAAGTGCCGGAGTGAGTTTTAGGTTGCCATTAACGCTATTAGCATAGATCAAGTTGAAAATATAGAAAAGTAGTCTTTGAGCTCTTAATCCTTGGGAACGTTATTTAGAGATCTGTGGTGCGAAGGTAAAGCATTCGGCTACTGTGCTCAAAGTTGTGTGTTCGATCCCTGTTCGGGTCATATCAAAGACTTCGTACTTAGTAATTTGATACAAAATACAAAATGATACTTGACACCTCCCTCCTGAAATCTCAACGAATAAGAGAAGAATCCAGGGTAAAACATCTACCTTCAGGTTAATGCTATTGAAAGGGGAGCCTTTAGAACGCCTCCGACTTCGGTCGCAAGAAGACTTAGAGATACATCAGGACTGAAATTTTTTACATTTTTATCTTTTAGGTGGCCATTAAAGTCATTGGCGCAGATCACGTAAACGATGACTTGTGTAATGAGTGTGAATGTTTTTCCGCCGTCCAAGGATCAAAACACATTGTACGTATTATTTGAATCTTTCGATGAACGTTTTCACGCCCGGACTTTCTTTCCCCCGACTGTGCCAAACCTTTTCCTCTGAAAGGTTGCCTTGAGAGGTAGGGGAAAGCCTGTTGGAGAAATAAGCCGTCGGGAAACGTCCATTGGAGGATTATTGGTCGAGAAATATCCGTCGGGGAACTATCCTGCTAGCATCGTAACTTCTTCCCTTTCTTCATTCTAATTGATGATATTTTCAGTCCTTTGTCTAGATATAAATAGCCTTTTATTGTACACTACGTTAGGACCTCCGACCCTAGGACCTTGAAAATAAATTGCCACCAGCCCCAGGCCTGAGTTTGGTATCGGATCCCCCTTGATCGGCTGTACCATTCTAAATTTTTATTCGGATTTGGGATGAACAATAAATGAGCTTTTAAGCACAGTGAAATAAAACAAAAATTGCTCTAAAGTCTGCAAGTTCTGGTGAACTTTGCAGATTTTAGGCTATTATCATCACGCCTGATTAATCCATTTTAGAGCAGAGCGGCGTGTCGGGCGCTTAGATGATTTGTTAGTGTAAGGAAATTACAAAAATCATGCCTTTTACATATTTTGTTTCTTTCCATTATTTCAGGTAAAGTTTATAGATGTGTTTGTTGGTGCAAGTGGTAGTGCCTATTTGATCATGGAGCTCTGTTCAGCTGGTGATCTACGGGCTCCATTAAATAACGGTCGTCTATATAATGAGGATCAAACCAAGATGGCATTACGTGATATTTGTATCGGGTTACGGTACTGCTTTAAGAAAGGCATAGTTCACCGGTATGCTTTATTTTTCATATTCTGAAACGTAGATCTATATACTTTCTTTCAGTTAAAAGATGATCAAACACACTTTACATGTTTTTTATAAGAACATAAGGCTTTGATGGCTAAAATATTAAGAACAAGTTAAGAAATTAATATGAAGGTTTCACGGACTCTAAAACACTCTCAAAATGAAAAAATTACTATTTTAAAAAACTATTTTAGGCTTTAAACTTAAAAAGATAAAAATATTATTTTTGATGCACTTATACAAAAGCTTTTTTTTATAAGAATGTTTTTCTTCCAATTCATCATGAATATTCTTAACTTTTTGGGAAAAATTATTCTGAATAACTGGCAATTTAATAGCAAAATGCTCCAAAAATAATGGCATTTTTAGGTTCATTTGCCAGTATTCTTATTCTTAATTATTTGGCCAATTTCATCATAAATATTCTTATAAAGTAAAAAAAACGCGTAGTCTTTCTATATCAAGCTGACAGACTGGCGAGATGATGATGATAATTTCAGATAAGATGGAGTTTTTATAAGATACTATAATAATTGGTCATTTGATGTAATAAAAATGACGCGGTCTTTAGAAAAAGTAAGAAAATTGTTTTATTACTGGTTAACAACCAACCAAATCAAATAAGAGCTTGTAAAAACTCCATCTCGTCCCGATAATTTGCCATTTCTCGAAAAACTAATTGTAATTAATAAATCTCTATTTTAATTTTAATTTGATTATTCAATGTATTAAATTTTTTTAGTGACCTGAAACCCGACAATATCTTACGGGGTGATGACGGTAATGTCAAGATTACAGGTAAACAATTTTTATTAACAACATTATTAGAATACACGGGTTGCAAAATTATAGCAGTACAGTCAAAACATGTGATTACTTGAAAAAATTTACGAGTGCTTTTTTCGGGAGTAATTTTTCCTGTGGCACTGAGACATATTCAATTTTTCTGTTTCAGATTTTGGGCTAGCATACAAAATAAAACACGGTGAAATGATTTCTGACTTCTGGGGAACACCCGTGTATAACGCACCAGAGGTTGAACGGGGCGATCCGAAGTTGTACTACCCGCCAACAGAGCTCTACGATCCTACCAAAAGCGACACATGGAGTTTGTAAGTTTTTTCTTGAATTTTTTTCTCTTAAAAATCTCAAATCCTGGTTTATCCACTGACAATAAATTTAGGAATAGTCTTTATCGGAAAAATATGAACAAAGCCACTTACTGTAGGCAAAAAAAAAAAGACTGTTTCAGTAATTCCGCTAACGCGATCATTTTTACTTACAGATTCTCGCAATAATTCAGCATGGCCACATTTCCAGATTTTCATACTCACTAATAACCTCTTAGTTTACAAACGTGCGGTGTTCTCGTTTCCACCACTAAATTCCGGGGTTAGAAAACGCCGATAATTAAAGAATAGTTCAATTCATTACACAATTTTAGAGCATGTGCGGTGTTTACAGAATGGAGCATCTTTTAAATGAAAGTTTAAGTAGTCAAATGTAAACATTGTACCTGCCACGTCTTTAACGATACGATTACAAACACGTGCCAAAACTAACTTATGAAAAATTGAAATGACATTTTACTAAAAGGTTTAATGTTCTTTTTAAACCGTATTTTTTATAAGTTTCTCATTTCCGCACCAAGATTTTTGTCATTTTTCAGGAATTTTTCTCTATTTCTCCCGGGATAACCAGCATGAGATTGCAAACGGTTTGTTTTTAAAGGTACGGAATATATCGTCTTTGAAGCTCATTTTTCAAATACCCGAAGTCCTGTCTTTTTTTCCGCTAGAAAAGTTGCAAAGGAATCTTAATGCAGAAATGGGAAACTTATACAAAACGACGGAACAAGTCCATTTCACTGTTTTTTTAGGGGTGTAATTATGTATGAACTCCTAACAGGGGATCTACCCTTCGAAAGCTCCAAGGAAATTGTAAAGTGTGATCGACCACCCACATTACCTAGCCACCTGAACGTTTCACTCTGTAAGTATTTCTGATATTTCTGTCTGTTTACACGTTTTTTTATGAGAACATCAAAAAATTTTAAAGCCAAGAATTTTAAACCTGAAAATGTTCTCATTTCTACCCCCTTTTGGACATTTTTTGCCCATTTTTTAAAAAACCAGGGTGTTTAAAAGCCCGTAAAACCTTAAAATGTTTTTAACTTCTTAATATTTCGGTCGT
This sequence comes from Clytia hemisphaerica, assembly GCF_902728285.1. NCBI lineage: Eukaryota > Metazoa > Cnidaria > Hydrozoa > Leptothecata > Clytiidae > Clytia > Clytia hemisphaerica. Next base: position 98,867 of record NW_027104262.1, on the reverse strand, counting down.
CGAAGCCTCACGTTCTTATATAGTTTGTTCTTATAAAAAACGAATAAAAGTAACAAGATATTGATTTGTTCTAAATCAATTCATTCAAATCATTCAAACGTTTTGTCAGCCTTTCCAGCCAACATCCCCAGTGAAATAAAACAAGTTTTGTAATTTCTGAACTAAAAAAAATAAATTTGAAATTGTATTATGTACACAATTGAAATACAAAACTCAAATCCTCTGTTTTCCAACCATAAGGTGAAAGGTTGGGCGAGGACAAAGCATATTATATACCAATCGATCAGAAATTTTATGCTGATTAAGAAAAAGGTCAGAACCATGGTCTGGAAATTTCGTTATCAAGAGATACGAAGTCATCATCATCTTTCTTTCATCATCTTTCGAAAGAAGAAGATACGAAGTACTTACGTTTTCTTAGTTTTGAAAACGAAAGTACTTCATAGCTCGAGATAGCAAAATTTTCAAACCATGGTTCTGACCTTTTTCTTAATCAGCATAAAATTTCTGATCGATTGTTATATAGTATGCCGGGTTTTAAGTTTTTTTTCAAGCAAGAGGGCTAAAAAAGGTTGAAAATCTAAAATCCGCCATTATGGAAATTTGTGCCTGATCCAAATAACGCCACACACGTTTTCTGACTCTTCAAGGACTATACTTTCATGATCAAAAGAAAAAATGACTATACGCCGATGCACATGCGGGACCTAACTCAGCCCCTAGAGTAATTGGCATGTTTTCAAAGTTTTCTTGAATCTACATCTTAATTTTCGTTTTCTTTAGCGTGTCGAGATTTCTTGGAGTGCATGTTACAGCCAAATCCAAGGCTTCGTTCATCCCTCGACGAATTGTTAGGCCACCCATGGCTCACAAATCAGGTAATTCAAATCGTATTCAGATCGTTCGATTTTTGAATGAAATACGTTATTTGAGACTGAAGACCTCTGCATCTTGTAAGAATGAAATTCATGAAAAAAGACTATTAAGAAATGATATTATTTCTAGAATAGAGTCTACTTCTGGCTGCTGAACTTTGCTTTCTAATAATTTTTGATGACAAGTCCAGTGAAGTAGACTAGGAGCATTTGACAAGTTTTCCATTTTGAAAAAAGATTTTTTAAATCCAAATAACAAAATACTTTAATGGGATAAATTTTCGCGGGGATTAATTTTCGCGGATTTCGCGGATTTGGGTGTCACCCGCGAAAATAAGTCCCATTGGAAATTTGAAAAAGGCCCATCCGCGAAAATTAGTTTCCGCGAAAAATTAGAATTTTTTTTGCAATCCTCGAAATTTCTATTTTTATCCTTTTTTTATTTTTTTTCTACATGAGGGCACGCAACCCTCGAAAAAGGTCAAATCCTCGATATGCTTGTTAGCAAAAAATGGTTTTCCTCAAAATTTTCTTCACAAATTTACAAACTTGGAAGAGGTATTGGAAAAATTTTTATCTAAAGTGATCGCTTATTGTTAAAAGCTTTTCAATGCAAGAGGCTTGAAATTAAACATTTAAAAGGATATGTAAGAAAAGGAGGGAAAACGGAAAACAAAAGAATTTATTTTCAATGATAAAAAAAGAGTGAAAATAACGAAACAACAATTTTAAGTCATTTATTTATCTCTCTTTTGCTTCTTTTAACAAGTTAAAAAATTTCCTAATCTAACAAAATAGGCGCATTAGATGTCTTCGGGATAACAGATGGGTTTTCTGGTTTACTTGGACGCTTTGTTTTGGCAGCAGCATTTGCAAACAGTGTTCTTTGTAATACATATCTCCTCGCCCTATTCCAAAACACCCTCTTATTACTTGAAAAAAAAATTCTTAATTTTCCTGGAAAAATTTTATTTCATGTTTTGACCCTTTTCAAAAATTTTAATTTGTACCCCAATCCGCGAAATTAAATCCCCGCGAAAAATCAGGAAATCCCTCATCCGCGAAAAATAATCCCCGCGAAATCTTAAAATTTCGCGGATGAGCTCAACCGCGAAATTTAATCCCCGCGAAAATTTATCCCATTAATAGTTACTTAGATAGTTGAAAAATATAACTAAGAATGAAAAACAAACATCAATAACAGATTTTGAATGCCTTATTTTCAAATTTATTTTTACCTGGCAAAAACAACGAAAATCTGGCGGACTGTTTCCAGTCCCCCTAAGCAAAAGCATATTACCATAAACTACCGGGTCACTTAATTGCGCCATTCAGTCTAAAAAAAGCTTTAAGTGGACTCCGGGCTATATTATTTCTTGAAAATCCAGCCATCAAACTTTATACTTTTTGTGGGTCATTCAGTACTAGACTACAAGACTAACCATTTTACATGTATAAAGTTTGCTACAAAATTTTCTGAATACGCGGAGAAAACATTTGACCCACTAACAACATTTTCTAAATTCCAAAGTATTCTTAATTTTAATAGGGAACACAGTGCAGTCGTCCTAAAAGAAAACATGATAAAAAGAAGAAACGACGAGGTGGCAAACGCAAAAGACCCACGGTTTCAGAGCCGACAACAGATAGCGTTGACAGAAAAAGAAAAAGGACTGAACAAACACTTTCAATGTCGACAACTAACAACAGCAACATTGATTTAATTGTTCCGAATGCTAAAAAAGTCTGCCATTCACCTTCGTATGGTGGTGTGGGCAGCCAAACATCTTCGCCAAACAAAAACTCGAATTTTACCGAGGTCTACAATACATGTGTCGAGAGCAACAATAAAAGACCTCGATTCGCGGACTATATCAATTTAGTTTCGCCCGTTTCAAGCAATTCCGAACCCGACCCGGAAATGTTATTGTATCCCTATGATCCCATATTCTTCGTCCCAACTTTAAAAAACATGATCAATAATCAATAAATCAATAAATTTAGAAATATAACACTTAGTATACAAATATTGCTTCGCTTCAGTTTAATTTTTGGATACAATAGCGTAGAGTGAGCCATAAAAAAACAATAAATGAAAACATAGGTATTTCAAGTTTTGTCTGGTAAAATCTTGGTGATCAATGTCAATTGGATAAGTTCTGAGTAGAAAAGTCGGTAGAAAAGACAGAAAAGCCATTATTTCATTTAGATGACCTAATCTAAGCTACTCATTCGTGTTGAAAGTGACCGGGGATCGAACCTTTGGATTGCAAGGGAAATGATCTACCGACTACCATACTAGAATAGGACAGAGATAGGGCCTCCATAGCGTCACATAGTTATACCCCCTTTACATTTTTTATTTTACTTTACAAATTGCGATATTATATAGAACAGATTTTGTGGTATGCACAGAAAGGATGATTTGTTATGAGATTAAGGAAAAACCCAAGTTGTCGCTAGTCTATTCTTTTGTATCCTTTCTAAAGGTAAATTAAAATGTAAAGAAAAAATAAATTAAGCAAGCCAAAACGCTGATTATTGGACCTACCTGATGATAAAAGTTAGAGTGGCTTATAGTAATTTACGGAATGAAATTCCACCTTTTAATTCGCGGAATTTTATTCCACAAATTACTAATCTACGGAATATGTAAATATCTCTTGAAGCAATAAAAAAGGTATATTGCTCAAACTTCACAAATGTCTTTACAATGGACCAATGAATAGACTTAAAGACTGGTATGACGAACAACTGCTCGACAAGCAGCAAGGATTTAGACGAGGTAGAGGAACCTCAGATGGCATGTATGTGACAAAAAGGCTTCAACAAATCTCGGACAAAACACAAAAGCCATTCTATCTCCTATTCGTCGATTTGAGCTCCGCGTTCGACCACGTTGTGCGAAATTGACTCTTCGAATCCATCTACCAGAGATTTCCCGAGCAAGTCGAACCCACCCTAATAAATCTACTCAAATCATTGTATCATAAAACAACAACATCATTAGCACAAACTCCAGATGACGTTTTTGAACTTCTACTTGGCGTTCGTTCGACAAGGGGGTCCAGAATCCCCACACTATGCAACATTTATATGGATTATGCCATGCGTGTGTTTATGCAAAACTGTGAAGAGAACAATTAAACAATTAATGTTAAATTCCTTAAACTGAAGTACATAATTCGTGCCACGCACCGCTACAATCAGAGACGAAAGAGCCAAAGGCTATTACAGTGAACATACTGTTGACTGGGCTGGTTACGCCGACGACTTAGAACTTGCATTCGAAAGTATTTCAGACTTAGAAAAAGGACTGAAAATCCTTAATGAAACATTTGTTCGTTTTCACCTCCAAATAAACGCCAAGAAAATTAAAACGATGATAATAAATTTCAAGTCTCAAAACCAAGATGAGTATCCTCAATCTATCGTCACGCTTAATGATCAAGTCATCGAAAAAGTGTTCAGATATCTTCGGAGACGACATACACTTCAATCAACCTTCAACAGGAGATGCAGAGATTGACTTAAGAAAAGCTGTTGCTCAAAACAAGTACAACCAAATGAGTAAAAAACTGCACAATCGAAAGATATTCCTGAAAACAAGGGTATATCTCCTAAATACAATGGTGCGCAGTCGGCTGACATATTCCTGTCATACGTGGAATATCACTCAACAACAACAACAGCGAATTCGATCCACCTAAATTAATATGCTTCGTAGGATGGTGAGAGGCGGCTTTGAAAGAAAAATTGATGAAAACAATAAGCAAACTTTCCACTCCATCATGTCAGTGACGATGTTTTACGCGTCTGTAAGACTGAAGACATCCTTCAATACGTCAAACGACAGCAAAAAAACTATCTTGGCCATATTGCAAGACAGATACAACACCAGCATCGTCAAAAGATTGCTTTTCAACGACAACGCTAACAAGAAGAGAGGCCGACCAATCAAAACACTCGAAGATCACGTACTTGATGGTCGGTCAGCAGACGAGTTCTACAAGGAGGTCTTGAAGAAAAAGAAAAAGAAGGAGATGGTTGGCCTTCGCCCTAACCACTCAATGTTGGCACCTGCGAACACGAGCTAAAGAAGAAGTAAGAAGAAAGTAATGCTGATACATGCAAATTTAAGGAATATGAAACTTACGTAACCGTAATTACGGCCAATAAAGCATTTATTGCCGTACCGATTACAAAAATTCCGCAAATTACTAATCTACGGAATTCTCAAATAACTTTCGAACCATTGTATGTCTTAAAACGAAATTTTACACGTGTTTTAGTACTCATAAGACCCTGCTTCATGCCAAATATCAGCTCTGTAGTATTTTTTTGACGAGAGTTACATAAGAAAAACATAAAATCACGTAGCCACCCTATAACCGCTCACCACATAAATCCCCTACCCGGTGTGAGAAGAAGATACGTAAGAAAAACGTAATGTGACGTAGTGTAAAAATGCGTATCTATAGAAAAATAAATTATTCTCAACAAGAAAATTTGCACAAGGTAGCCCCTTCGTGACAAAATCTCACGTGAAAAATTTCAGACCAAGACAACGACGGCATCAAGAGTTACGTTGAAATTCCGGCAAAAAAGTTGCATTTTTTACTGCTCTGTTTACAAACAAATCTGAAAAATCTTCTATTTAGCATTTTTTTGCAATCTTAAAATTGTAAATTGTTATTCAAGCTCTATTAATCCTTTTAACTAAATAATTTAATAATTTTGTGGCGGAATGGGCTCTTCCAGAAAATGTCCGTACATGGGGGAGGGGGGAGGGTGAAGGATGAATTGTCTGGGGGTAAATTTGCTCTGTCCGGGTGTCCTGGGGGCCAAAAGTCAATTTTTTTCTGGAAAAGCCAAATACGTCGGATTTTTTAAACTAGAAGATAGACGTCCAACACAACACTAATGTAAAATACCTTAAAACACAGCTCCATATTTTTTTCAGCGTCAATCTTCTCCTCTCTTCTTTATGTCGTCAATAAGCCCCCCAATAAGTTCAAATCTTGACACAAATCTTCTTTTCCCATTTATTTTCTTCTCTAAAACAAGTGATACTTTTATGGACCTATCTGGTTATGCATTTAACACATATATAATTAATATCTACGTGAGCATGAACGTTAAACAATCATTCAGAACACAAATAGTGAAGATTTATTAAAATTAATCGTGTTTCTTATGAAAAAAAAAACGTTTAGAAACCAAAATTTCATGTTCTTGAAATATTCTTCGCGAGCATAAAAAGACATCTATATCTCATCAGAAAATTGAGTAATTTGGCTAAGAACATTGATGTATGCTTATTAATAGTGATTCTTATAGATAAACATGCGTTTTTTGAGGCAACAAATTTTTTTTGCAAAAATCTGCTTGAGCCATCTTTTACCTATGATGGTACCCTACTTTCATGCAAAAAATCAGAAAAAAATTAATGATCCAATTTTTCACAAAGTCCAAAAAACCCGTTTTTTAGCCGTATTTTTGGCCCAAATTTGCCCAAAAACATTTTTTTTTCGAAAATTGGGCTCCGTCACATTCGAGGGTTTATAGTTATGCATCTTTGTGCAAAAAGTCTTAAGGAATGAAAGAGCCAATCTTGAGAAAAGCTAACACCTAAGTAATTGATAATGTGCTTATAAAAAATATTGAACTTGGCCAGTTTTTCTATAAAAACACGCCAAGCAACCAAAATTTCATGTCTAAACACACATATTCTTTAAAAGTAAGCCCTCATGAGCAAAGAAAACATCTATCTCATAAAGAAATTGAGTAATTTGAGTAAGAACATTGATGTATGCTTATTAATAGTGATTCTTATAGATAAACATGCGTTTTTTTAAGCCAACTAAAATTTTTTGCAAAAATCTGCTTGAGCCATCTTTTACCTATGATGGTACCCTACTTTCATGCAAAAAAAAGAAAAAATCAATGATCCAATTTTTCACAAAGTCCAAAAAACCCGTTTTTTAGCCGTTTTTTGGCCCAAATTTGCCCAAAAATATATTTTTCGAAAATCGGGCTCCGTCACATTTTGGCCACCACCATTTTGCACCTTTGTACCAAAAATCAAATGATTCCTATGATTCAATCTCGAGAAAAGCTGGTAACGAACGGACGGACGGACGGACAGAGGTGAATTTATAGGACCTCCAAAGGAGGTCCAAAAATGGAAAGGAAGAGATCGTGATAGTAATCATCTTTTCACATTCCTAATCAACTGTTCATGATACGTTCATCAATGCTTTCTATAAGAACAATTTTATACGAACGCGAGGCTAAATCTCTGCAGAAAGTAATATTCCTAGCCACAACCCTCAGAGATGGCTCAGTATGGCTCAAGCATACAATATTGAGAATATTTCAAGAATATTTAGCCCTTTAAGTACCAAGATAATTTTTTTCCAAGTTTTTTAAAGAAAATCGCTAGTTCAAACTTTAACCCTATTCGTCCTAGGGGGAGGGATGTTTCTGTTTCAGATTACTGGAAATAGCTCTTGAAATAACAGAGATTTGCCATGAAATTTTCTGTAAATTCCTAACTTTCTTCAAACTTGACACCTAAAAATTTTCACACCTTGAGCATGATGACATTTCTGACAGTAAGGTGTCACAAAAATTGACACTTTTCCATTACAAATTTTAATTTTTCGTCAAAAATTACCTTATGTGACAAGGATCTTGTGTGCCAAATTTCATCCAAAAAGACCCACTAGATGTTAAGCACTTAGGAATTTAAGGGGTGGTACAGGAAAAGCCCCCCCCCCCAGTTCTGAACCGGCCCTGAAAGCCTAGGTTGAATAGGGTTAAAGGCTTATATCTCCGGATCTAGAAAGAGTTGGAAGCTGGTTCATAGCTCGTTGGATAGCTTAGAGTCTCCTCTTTCTTTCAGACCCCTTCGGCGCCGCCCGATCTAGGAAGGGTGGGTTGGGCGGCGGTGAAGGAGGGGGGTAGGTAAGGGGAATTAATGCAGTCAGGCCCAGTAGTAAAACCTAATTCGTTAGAGGACAGAATCAAGTAAAGCAGGACCAACTTTGAAGGTTCTTGAATCACTCGTTGACCAAAAATAGTCAAAAAACGGCAAAAATTTTAAAAAAGTGGATTTTTTGATAAATTTTTGCATGCGTAAAACCTCGCTGAAAAGACTCCCTTTCGATTTTCTTTTTGCTTGACCATTAAACCCAATCCAATTCCTACGAGTTAGACCAAAAATGACCATTTCTAACTTAAACTGGGCATTACAGGAGAGCGGTATAGCCCGTGTCTAGTATACTCGTCATTGGTACTTAAAGGGTTAAGCTCGAAAATGACGAGAAAATAAGAACAGCCGAACCTCAGCCAAAATTTACTTTTCCTTATAAAAGAGCGTGCAAGACATTGGACGCAAATGGAAATTAGAAAAATAGGCGAAACGTAACATCACAATGCTGGACAAAAGGTTTGTAGACTTCTGCAATACTTGCAAAATACTTCAATATCGATTAAAAACAAGTTCCCAAGAAGCTCTGGGTGCTTTCCAAACCCATCCAAAGCTGTTCAGTCTTTGAAAGTCACCCACTGCAGTCTAACCGCAAGGGCAAACCACAAGGGCTTCATTAACTGCCTTACACCAGTATCAAAACGCTGATTTTTCATGCAACACATCATCACACCCGGTTCTACAATATATGTAGTTCTGTCAATTGGTTGAAATCTACAATATATGTAGTTTCTGATAGCACAGAATCTACATATTCTGTAGTTTTTAGAATTTCTACGTATTTTGTAGAACCGGAAAAGATGGAGTATTGCTCCACATATAGGTCTATATTGTACAAACCACAATGAGTTATTTAGCGTTCTTAGTAAATAAAGGATGAATCGTTAAGGGCGGTTTAGTCGCTTTTTGGTTGGGGTTGTGGATAGCGTAATCCCGGGGAAATGACTATCTAGACAGTTAGGGTCAGGGTTGGAGCTCGAAACTAATTCGAGCACACACTATCTAGACAGTTAGGGTCATTACGTCACTATTAGAATTTTCTAGGATATACATATTATGTAGATTTGGAAATCTACATATTATGTAGTTTCTGATAATACAGAATCTACACATTTTGTAGATTCTAGAATTTACAGAACTACATATTTTGTAGAATCGGTTTGTGATACTGGCCTGGATTTTTTGCTTGTGGCTCCCTCAAAAGCAATGCAACGACTTCAAAAGTGTTTTTCTTAACTTCCATCCCCTTTCAGACACATTGAAGAATCATTTTGCTCTATTTCATTTGTCTACAACCTTTTCTCCGGCATTGCAGGTCCCCATTAACGCCCCGTAGTATCTTAGAGATTTTCTTACTCCTCCTCCCTAGGATCTACAATTGAATCATCTAAATCCCACTAAGCCAGTCTCGTATCACAGACCCGTTGGGATCCCCACCCCACTGGAAAATTTTGCCAAGATTTTGTCCCCAGTTCCAAAGCACCCTACAATTTCACCCACAAAAAAGGAAAATTGACTTTGTTGGGGGGAGTTTCAGGGGGTACCCGATTCCGTAATTCCGCCAATTTTTTCTCCAATTTCCGTCAAACCGTCTTAAATTGAACCAAAATTCCGTCACCGAAAATTCCTTTGAAATTCAATATTTTTGTCGAAAATTCCGCAAATTTTGAAAATCTTTTACCAATTCCGAAATTCGGCAAATTTTTTTGCTAAATTCCGTTTTTCCGCACTAAAATTGTCTAATTTTCCGTCTCCGTAAGAGAACCCAATTTCCGTAATTCCGTCTTAATTTTCGCCAAATTCCGCCACTCCGTCCGAAAAAAGGGCCGATTCCGCTCCTCCGCCAACCATGAAACCCCCCCCCCCCTTTGTTCTTATTTCCATTCATTGGAAAATTGCACTCCAAAAAAAAATTGTAGCATATATAAAAAAAACCATTTAGAAATATTTCAACAACAATAAAAATTCTTTCAGATTCTAGTATCTAAAATAATACATTAAAAACTGTTATTAAAAAATATTCTCCTAACAGCTAAAAAACATTGCAGTTTAAAAAATGAAGGCTTCGAAATTCAGCAAAGTAAAACTATTACCCTTGTTTATTTGAAAGATCTATCAAATCACAAAGAGAGGCGGGAAAAGCTGCAAACGTCGACGTCAGGATTTAACAACTTCAGGCGCTGATCAGGACGAGTTAAATATTATTTCTTTGTCTTTTAGACGAAATTAATGTTATAAACCATCGAAATAAAATTTGTCTCAAATTTCATCAACGAACAACCTCAACTGAACTATTTGGCAGTACAAAGACGTCCCAAGAAAAATTCGATAGTGGAATCATTATTAACGAAGGAAAATCTCACTAACATTCTAACTGGTCAATATCAACACCTGAGTTCTCTGCTTATTCAGATCTACCTAACAACACAAAATATCATTCTCTTTTTTATTTTGTAATTTTAAATGTTCATGTATAAAGTGTGTTTTCAAGATGTTGTCAATGCTTGACAACTGCAGAGGCTGACGACAATTTCATCTTTTCATCCTCAAAGTTCTTCGAGTGAGAAAAAGTTACAAATAAGAAAGATGATTTCATGACATTGAAAAAAAATTAGATTGTTCGGCCATGGTCTCTTTTTGATGAGAAGATTATGTCGTTTTGTGATGCTAAAGAAATCAGGCAATATATCCTAGCAATACACCAGGATGTGTCCAAATTGTGATGATATTTTTTTCTAGGGAAATTTATATGCAGGTGAAAGTGTTGGAACTCAAGCTACGGGGACACGGAAACAATTTTTATGCGATTGCAACAAAAACATTTTTTTGTTGCAATCGCATAAATATGTTTCACTGTGTCCCCACGTTAAATCTCCTTGATTGGCAACTTTTTTCACTCAAAGTTTTTGTTGCTGAAACAAAAATAAAATTCAAATCGATTTGAATTTTATTTTTGTTTCTGCAACAAAATTTTCATGTTGCAAATGAGAATCATACAAAAACCCTCGTGTCCCCTCACCTTAAGAAGATTCCTTGAAACATTTTTTTCATTTAGCCAATCAAATTCGTTTATACAACTCAAAACAAATTATGACATAATCTTCCCATTTTCAACACGCAAGACATGAGTTCAAAATGGTGGAGTTGCTTTGATTTCATTTTTATGATTTTGTTTCGTGTGCTAGGCCTATGCGACACGGTGTAAAATTTCATTGCGATTGCGACAATTTGTTTTTGTTGCAATTGCACAAAAATTGTTTCCGTGTCCCCTTAGCTTCACCGTTATTTCGATCTTTTTTAAAAAGTGGTAGGCGAAAATTGCTCAAAATTTTCTTGAAAACTCTTATTTAGCTTGGGAGAACACTGGACACATGTTTGAAAAATACAACGTGGAAAGTTAAGGAAAAGCAGGACACGGTGGTGAATATGTTATCCTTCCGTTGCTTTGACTTTTATATAGCACAATATTTTACCAAATAGAAGGTGTTTTTGGGTGTAAAATGGAATTGAAGATTACCGTTGGAATTTTCAAAAATTTATTTCCTGTGAATCCTGAGACACTCACCCTAATAAATTTCATAAAAGACAGAAATTTAAAATCAAAGAATCTTACATCTGACAACCCGAAAGAAAATCATTCAGAATATTTACAGTCCATGGCCAACTATTTCAATATTTATAAGAGACACTCCCAAAAGGAGAAAGTATAGCTCCAAAACTAGCCCTAAATGAAGAAAATTCTTTCAAATGATGATGATGCGGACTCCGGTGTTCATACAACGACAAATCTAAAGCTGTTGGCAACGGATACCTCGACAGAACAGACAGTTAGTTAGAGTAGAATCATAACCGAACCATCCCTTAATAACGAACTTGTAGCTGTGTCTGAAGTCTGATAGACATTGACTGTTACAGTGGTTTTTCACAAGACTCTTAAGTTGATGGTCGCAGTTAATGACTGGATCGGAAGAATGAACCAGTCAACTTTCAGGTAATTCATGCTAAGAAAGTTACTGCAGCTCCAAAGGAGCTAGTTGTGTCTAGTGTCTTGAATATGACATCGTTAGATTAACCGATACTAATGTCATCTAATGGCACAGTAGCATTCCTTGGCTTTGGGACATATCCTATCAATCCAGTCCAATATACTGCTTCAAGTCACGAATAAGATGTCATGCTCAGTCCTGGTGAATCGCATGGTAAAACGATAGAACCAGTGGATTTGCAAACAAGGAATATGAGACAACATGATTTTGGAAGGCTTGCTGAGAAAGCAATTTATGGGACAGCTGAAATATCGAAATTTTTTGATTCGATGATTAAATCTTACGAGGAAGAACACCCCGAACCTTCGAGAAATATGTTTCCAATATTCCAAAATGAAAATGGCGTGGGAAATGTGGTGACGAAATAGACCTTATTTTTGAAAACCTATCAAAACACTGGATTAACAAAAGTTACAGCCCATTTGGTCTCTGCTGCAGATATTATTGAGGACAAGTTTGAAATTTTGAAATCTGTTTTTCATATTTCTTCATAAAAAGGTACCATATATAGTGTTTGCTATAACAAAGGTTTAAGGGTTGAAATGTAGCGCAAAAAGCATTTTTTGAAGGTTTAGCGACCCTACGTATTTGAAAAATTGAAAAAATTATCGAAATATTTTCAATTATTGTGAAGTTCTTATCCCATTTGTTGTGACGACTCTGCTTTCACTTATAGCAGTTTCTTTTAGTGTAGAGAGGCCTTTATTCAAAGAGCCGTTTTAAAGTAAAGACATGGCCATAAATGGCTGTAAATTAGATGAGATTATTGCCACCGCAGGAAGCCTAAAGCTTCCGAGGATGGCATACATAGCTTCACGCATAAGGAAGTTGGGCAAACATCTCATAATTTTGCGCGCGTTTTTCAGTATTTTAGTTCCGGTTAAATGGTGTACCGGTAACATTCTTAGCTTGACTGTATTTCTATTGTTTTATCATCATTAAAAACACTTTTCCGGATTTGTTTTGATCTGATTACCCATTTTCAAAGAAGCTCTATATATGTCTTTTTTTATTACCTCAGGGAGTCGAATTAAGGGAAATTCTTTTTTTGTTGGGAAATTCCCTATTTAAACCACAAGTAGTTATTAACCGCTCTGAGCAACGCAAATTAGAAATTTTTATTTTTTCAAAAACTTGTCGTTTGATTATTACAGTAAAATGGCAGTTACTAAACTGTAGCGTTTAGTATGATATAAATAAACCATTCTATACCATTATTTTGGTAATAAAAGAGATGACAAAAAAACAGATAAATAACTTTATATTATCTCTATCAGAAGATATCTATGAGATATAGACACAAATTGCTAATATTTGTAGACTAAATTTTGCTTCAGATGAGATGCCATTCTAAACAGAAGTAACGGCTATCAGTAACATTTCTTTCCAAATTCAACAACTTATTTGATCGTTCTTCTGCGGTGGCACTTTAATGAAAATTATGGCTAGTTAAGACATGTAGTCTGGTACTTGGTAGTAGGACTCCAAACAAGGAACAAACATGAGATGGATAATAGGATTGATAAACGTTTTAAAGACGAAAAGGAATATAGAAAGAGAGTGGATAAATACAAATCACTCAGAAAGAGAAAAAGTTTTAATGGTACAAGACAGCCAAAAGATCATTCTACAACCAGGAACATCACAACAAATGAAACTGCTGACCCGGTAGACACCTTAGTCAACATTGTCACTGCTGACGACATTAACATACAGACTGAATTCATTCCACTGACAACAAAAATAACAGCACTCTTTTGCTCCTAAAGTTTCTATAAAGATTTCAAACAAAAGAGACAAGCCAGTATTTTTCCGGCAGCAACATCACAACAAATGAAACCAATGATCTGTAGTCACTACCGTGTCAACACAGTTACCGACGACATTGATATACAGACATAAACTCTTCCTTTTATAACAACAACATCAACAACTTCTGCTCCTAAAGTTGCTGTAAGGGGATTGGAAGGAAAAGAATATCTATCTCATCAAAAAATTGAGTAATTTGGCTAAGAACATTAATGCATGCCAATAAACAGTGATTTTTATGGCGAGGCCAGAAAATCTGCTTCCACCGCCATCTTTTACCGATGATGGTACCCTACTTTCATGCAAAAAATCAGGAGGAATTAATGATCAAGTTTTTAGCTGCTTTTTGACTGGAATTTGGCCCCCAATTTTTTTTCTCCAAAATCAGACTCCGTCACATTCGAGGTCTATAGTTAGACACCTTTGTGCAAAAGATCATAAAGAATGAAAGAGCCAATCTCGAAAAAAGCTAATATCTAAGAAATTGGTAATGTGCTTATAAAAAAATTTCGAATTTGGTCAATATTCTTATAAAAACACGTCTAGCAGCCAAAATTAGATGTCTAAACACAAATACATGGTTTAAAAAAAAGAAGAGTGTACTTTGGCTGAGGGTGAGCGTGTATTTTTCAAAATTAAGCCTTCATGAGCAAAAACAATATATATTTCATCAAAAAATTGAGTAATAGGGCTAAGAAAATCGATTTATGCTTATAAATAGTGATTCTTATAGATAAAGATGTGTTTTTTGAGCCGAAAATTTTTTTTGCGAAAATCTGCTTGAGCCATCTTTTACCTATGGTGCTACCCTACTTTTAAAAAATCAAAAAAAATTAATGATGAAATATTTCAAAAGTCCAAAAAAACCCTTTTTAACCGCTTTTTGGCTGAAATTTACTCAAAAAATATATTTTTTTGGGAACATTTTGGGCATTTCCATTTGCATCATTGTGCAAAAAATCAGAAAAAACTAATGAGCCAATCTCGAGAAAAGCTGATAACGAACGGACAGCGGTTAATTTATAAGACCTCCACCGGGATAGGTCCAAAAAGAGATATAGGGACGTCCTTAGCGTACACTTGTCTAATTGTGGACAATGCCTAATTCCGAACACCTTACATACATCTTAAACTAGCCAGCCAAAGAAGTTGGATTTGATTTTTGAATGCGCACTTCTAGGCTAACATAATGATTTGATAGCTTTCCCTGTTAACCCAGGACATCCAAAGGATGGATATTCTTCAAAAACAGGTGTTCTTCAATACTTTGATTGGATAAATTTTCGCAGCCGGATGAAATTGGGCGGATGAGCATTAAAAACGTCTACTGTAAGGACGTTAAGCTTTTAGGAGTGACGTCAACTTTAAAGCCACGTGATTCTAACAAAAAAGTCAGATTTTTGGCGTCAGATTTGTTTTTGAAAAGTGCTCAGCATTTTGTAAAAAGGGACCGGATGTTCTTTCGTTAGCTTATATTGAGCTTGAAAAAGCGAACGAGTGGATCGAGTTTTTATCTAAGGAAACTCAGCAATATAAAAATAAATGTTTTTGGCTGGCATTGCCGCAAACGCCAAAGAACAACAACTTAAAGAATGCCAAAAAGAAAATCCCGGGGGGGGGGTACTAGGGCAAAATGGGTTACGGGGATGCTCCGCTGGTCAGGGTACCTTTTTCAACCTCCACGAGTCCCAGGTAGGGTCGCAAAAACACCAAAATAGAAAAATCAGTCCCTCGTAGGGTGCCTATTTTTGGAAAATTTGGGGGAAAAGTAGAAAATTTTGGAATTTCAGTCCCATTCAGGGTCACTTTTTTCGCAAACTTCGAGTCCCACGTAGGGTCCATTTTTCGAACCTCAGCGGAGCACCCCCGTCGGTCAACAAGGGTAGTACCCCCCCCGGGAAGAAAATGTTGCATTGCATATCAAATTGGTAAAGCAAAAGTAAGTCATTCAAATTTTTCGTTCTTAGAAGTAACTGGAAGAAAAAATGAAATGGGGTTTTTCTGAAAAGGTGTGATTAATTTGTCCATCGTTTTTTCGTTGTACTCAAAAAGCGTGTTTTTGTCTTTATGCAAAGTTCTTTTTTCCTAATTTTTACTTTAGCTTCTAGTTCAGTTACGTTGTTTTTTATATTTTGTTTCTTTTATTTTTGTTTTTTTTTCAACTTGTAGATAAACTAAATTATTAAACAATTTCTTCTTGTTGTTTTTAGAGCCATTAACAATGCATTGAAGACTGAATCAAAGTCCAGTTTTAATGTAAAGACGTCAAAACCTTCTCAACCGTAAGCCCTATATTGCTTTATTTTAACTACTTTTGAAGAAATCCAAAAAGAGCCGGAGAAAAGGAATCTTATTATAAAACTTCATTTAAATACTTTTTGGGAATGCTAATTGATTTTAACATTTGAATTATTTCGACTATTGGACACACTTTCCAGTCTAAATCATACTTACAACGATACGATGTCTTTAAACTCGTTCTTAATAAAAACCAGTAAATTCTTTCTCAGACTCTTACCTGTTCCTACCTTGGTATAGAGCACTTTGTCACCACAAATTACTGATGTTGTTGAGACTCTTGCCTGTTCTTTATTTTTCCTTAAAACAAGTGTGATAAATCAATGCCATAAGAGTGGTCAATTAGCTGGTTCTTAATTTTTCCTTATCTTTTTTTCGTTCTTGATTTCCTTCAACTTACATCAATCTTTTTCAGCATTGGTAAAAAGCAGAAAAATGTTTTGCACAAGTTGATGTGCCGTGATGTTAGGTTGATGGATCCTCAACAGTGAGTTGTTTGTTTGCACAAGATATTTTTTAAGAATATTGTAACACCCTCTTCTCCGGACCCCCGTCCCACTGGAAAAAATGGCCAAAAAATCGTCCCTATTGGAAAATTGTACTCCAATTTTCGTCCTTACTCAAATAAACAAATCCTCACTGCAAAATGTCATGTTAGTTTTTCATCCCCAAAGAATGGAATTCAATTCTCCAGGCATAAAAAACATTGGAATATCAATCCCCATCAAGTTTCATACCGTTATTTTTACCATCACTGGCTCACTCCGGAGAAGCATTCGAGGACAGAGCATTCTTATGAATTGCAACAAAAATATAGTGGATTATTTCAATCGTATTCTTACTTTCTTAGACTGAAATGCAGTACAATTTTGAAATGAGCGTTTCTGTCACGGATTTTAAATCATGGTTTCTAGATGGCACGTTGCAATTTTCTTCAGGTCATTGCATATACAGATATTATGCTCTTTAAAAAGTAAATGTGTTTTCGTACAATATGTACTTCTGAGCAGGTATTTTGTATCTTTGTGAAAAAATTCTTTTTCTAGGAAAATCACTCGTGTGATTGAGAAACGTGGTTCATCAAAAGAACACCCAAAAACGTAGGATAAACTTTTTTTTTAATTTTTCTATTTGGTTGAGTTACAGAAGGTTCTCAGGCCCATTTCTCGCATTCAATGAATTGAATGAACTACCTTGAACTGACTACCCAATCCCCCTCACATAGCATGGCTTAACCTACGCTGCACACATCCCCTCTGATAAGTTTTGATATAGGGGGCCCCCCAGCGATTTGCGTGATTGCGTGAATGGGCATTTTCGGTTGCGTGAATGCGTGAATTGAAAAAACTTGCGTGAACATGAAAATGCACTTTTTGATTGCGTGAAAGCGTGAATCTGGGCTATCTTGTGCGTGAATACGTGAATTTTCCCTTTTTTCCCACCAATTATATGCAGTTTTCCGGATTATCCAATGTTTCCTCGATTTTTCCCGAAAAATTTTCTGATTTCTGAAAAATCGGGTTATTGCGTGAAACTCGTAGACTGGAGTCGTTTATAATGCGTGTAATACTAATAATACCAATACTAATAACTGTAACGTGCTAAAGCACTGGGCTCAACTTCAGTATACGTGTGAAAGTGGAAGGCCCAATTGTAAACACTTTTTTAAAACAGGGTGATGGGCTCTCACGATAATAGAAGGCTGTTGCAAACCCAGAGTGATAGGCGCTCGTGATTAAGGAAGGTCCAATTATTGTAAACCCAGGGTGATAAGCGCTCGAGATTAAGGAAGGTCAAATTGTAAACCCAGGGTAATGGTTACTCGGGATAAGAAAAAGCTCAATTGTAAACCCAGGGTGATATGCGTTCGGGATAAGAGAAGGCCCAATTGTAAACCCAGAGTGATGGGCACTCAGAATTAGGGAAAGCTTGCTTGTAAGCCCAGAGTGATGGATACTCGGGATAAGGTAGCTAAATTGCAAACGCGGGGTGAAAAAAGCCTTCTTTGATGGGCACTCAGGAAAGGGAAGGTTCAATTATAAAACCCAGAGCGATGAGTACTCAGAAGAATTAGAGAAAGCTCAGTCGTAGGTAAATTTAGAATGAAGAATTTTTTTCCGTGTGTAGAGCAACCTTTTATTTTGGCACCTAGATAAATTGACGTCAAATATTTTTCAACATGATTGAAAATTCCTATTTTTGTATTTTTAGCATTTAAAAAAAATATTTGACGTCAATTATTTTGACTTTTATGACGTTAAATAAGCGCAAAATCCCGGTAAAATGGGTATAACTCGCGAAAAAAAGCGAAATTCAAAAAAATGAAAAATCCACTCCTGAGTTTTAACATAAGGAGGGCGTGTGCCAAATTTCAGCTCCTTAAACCAATTATTCCGCTCTCTACGCTGCCCCAAAGTTTGTGGACAAACTCACAAACTCACAAACATTCTGAGATTCTAGCTCAACTGAAGTTGAGAATAATAATACGGGATTTAGTTTGTATAAACGACTGGAAGAATCCGGTGTTCCAGCATTATAGATACCCCGGCTAGCTACGCAGAAACTTGCGTAGCGAGAAAACAATTTATCAAGCAACAACAATAGTCGCGCGGCTGAGGTCGAAAAACGTTTCATTTCGTGATACATCTTTTAGATTCCAAAAAAAACAACGGAAACTCGCGAATTAGTATGTGTAGATTACAAAATCAAAAAGTTTCCACGATATTATCGTGCAAGTAACGAGTAATTGGCGATTTTTTGCGTTTCCAGGCAAAATTGCAAGGCCTGGAAATTCATGATTTTTGGGGGGTCTTCAAATTAAAAAAAGACCTATATCACATGATAGAGCTCTTCAAACTGAGCAAAAAAGTGTATTACACCAAAGTCCCAACTTCTCTAGATCAAAATTTATTAGCCTATTTGTGGTAAAAAACTGATGGAAAACAGGGAATTTCCCCACATTCTGCATTAATTATGCAAAATTAAACACCTTTTTGACCACAAATAGGCCCATAACTTTTGATCTAGAGAAGTTGGGACTTTGGTGTAATACACTTTTTTGCTCAGTTTGAAGAGCTCTATCATGTGATATAGGTCTTTTTTTAATTTGAAGACCCCCCCAAAAATCATGAATTTCCAGGCCTTGCAATTTTGCCTGGAAACGCAAAAAATCGCCATTTACTCGTTACTTGCACGATAATATCGTGGAAACTTTTTGATTTTGGAATCTACATATACTAATTCGAGAGTTTCCATCGAAAAAAGTGGAATCTAAGAGGTGTATCACGAAAATCATTTTCTAGCCACTTTTTTCGACCTCAGCCGCGCGACTACAAACTCTCAAAACGAAATCAACTCAAATGAAAAACTTTCAATACACAAATCAACACATATTTTTTTTCTCAAGAATTATTTTGAGCAGGAAAAAATTATAATTGTAATATTGACACTTTTCTTTTGTTTGGAGTTAGTGCACAAAGGTTTCTAGACGACTAAAATTGTTCCATTCATTACTTTTTGCTTTATTTCTACTATTTATAAATTAGTCGTCTAGCTTGCTAGACTATGAAACTCGAGAAAAAATTGCGTGAATGCGTGAATTTCGAAAAAAAATTGCGTGATTGCGTGAATTGAGGGTCCGCTGGGGGCCTCATATAGGGGATGCAAATTAGGCTCACAAAACCGTTCCGAACTTAGCAAAAAATCTGCTAACCAAAAAAATGATAGACTTGAATGATAGACATGTTCATTTTATTTGAATCTTTATTAATTTCGCTTAGCGAAAGTATTACGATAGCCTTCCGTGTGTCTGGCTGGCGAGACATTTTTTAGGGCGCAAATTATGGCGTGGGCGTTTGGCTGCGGGCGTACTACGGTAAATATTCTAAAGGTGGACTCACTCCCAAAGATAAAAAGTGATAAAAAACAGGGCTTTTCTTAATAAATAAAATACGCTAGTGCAAGAAGTGTAACCAAGCCTTTGTAAACATTTATTGTGAGAACTTTTTTTAATGGCTGCTTGATTGCACATGCTTTTGAAACTTGCTGCTGCTGTATAAATTTTTATCATATTTTCTGGTCTTTTGTAGAGTGTTTAAAGAGGTTTAATATTTGTTTACTACTAAGTATTTTATCTTTGTGTAGTTAGTGAATGCACCAATAAATTGATCATGCTCAGTATCCAGTAAGTAGTACAAAAAGAGTCTTGAAGAGTTAATTTTCCAAACAAACAACAACATTATTAACCCTCTCTTCTCTTCTTCACCAAAACTACAAACAGCACAGGTATGATCTTTTTTTCCTTTTTTCACCAGATAGTTATGTGTTAATAGTGAAACCAGTTGTGACAAACAGTCAGTTTTAGCAAGTACCGTGAAGTCGGGTAACTTGCATCAGTGGTGGGTAACTGGCACAGCCATCAAATGACTGACCAATCAAAGCAGCAAAATTTCAAAACAAATGAACTACGCAGCTCCGCTTGCACAATGCCGGACAAAAGGTTGTAGACAAATGAAATTTCAGTGAAAAATGATGAGAAATAGAGCAAAATGACTCTTCAATGTGTCTGAAAGGGGATGGAAGTTAAGAAAAACACTTTTGAAGTCGTTGCATTGCTTTTGAATTGCTTTTGAGGGAACCACAAGCAAAAATTCAGCGTTTTGATACTGGTGTAAGCCAGTTAATCAATCCCTTGTGGTTTGCCCTTGCGGTTAGACTGCAGCGGGTGACTTTGAAAGACTTTGAACAGCTTTGGATAAGTTTGGAAAGCACCCAGAGCCTCTTGGGATTTTGTTTTTGATCGATATTGAAGTATTTTGCAAATATTGCAGAAGTCTACAAACCTTTTGTCCGGCATTGCAGCTCTAGCCTACCATTTTTGTTTTGATTTAACTTTGTATTTTAATGACCTGTATTTTAATGACCAAATGGGTCATTCATTCATTTGAGGGCTATGCGTATGCAAGTTACCCGATCTCACGGTATTTCTTAGAAATCATGTCAAATGAAATTCAGCAACCATTTTTGTATAATCGAAACGACCCTGTCTAGACACTGCCGTACATTGTCATTGTACGGTGATTTATGGTGGGTAAGGTGGGGTGTACAGATAATACAGCAGATTTCAAATTAACATTATTTTCATCGCCGTACAAAGGACATTTAGATCCAGCCCCACCGTACACCACCGCACAATGTACAGCGGTCCCTCGTTAATGATGACAGTTTTTTATCCGATGAAGTTTGATTGGTGTTCGATGAGTTTGATTAGTAAAAGTTCCAGCTTTTCCTCCCCGATGGGATGATAGATATTGGCTCGCTCTTTAAGCTTTAGCGTGGATGTCTGCTAATAAGCCTTCGGAATGTAAAAAGAATGGGCAACAAGGTAATAAATCAAACTAATTGAGCTTCAATCAAACTTCACCGATCTTGATACACCTTTTGCTAATTAGGATTTTCATTTTGAACGCATGGTACGTTGTCTGTATAAGATTCACATTTCCACACTAAGATTCTTGTTACTTTTCTGGAATCTTTCCCCTATATATATATATTTTTCACAGGATAATTGGCAAGAGATTGGGGAGGGTTTGTTTAATGGGATGCATTTTAAAGCAGTTATAAAGGAGTCAAAGTTTAATCTTAAGGAGTATTATTTCTTTAAAGCTTAAAGTTGGCTAGTTTTTACCCTGCAATTTTCTAGTCCAGAAGCTGGAGCTGGAGCTCAACTACACTCATTTTTTTATAAGCATAACGTTTATAAGCATACTGAAGCTCAAATTTCCAGAAAAATTAAGCATATGCTAAGCATACCTTGAGGCTCACCCAAAGAAATTTTTAGAATCATAATTTCCCAAACTTCAGAAAATAACAGAAGAATGAAGAAGAGAATTACAAACAAAATTCGAAAAAATGGTGATTTTATTTTGTTTAATCTCTTATAAATAACACAACTTGGTCTCTTGAGAATGTACACTATCTACAACTTACATAATTTTTTTACCAAGCATAGGGTTAAGCATAATTTGAGTCTCAATATTGAGATTTACTTAAGCATCATAGTGAGCTTCAGCCGAAATTTACCGTATGCTTATAAAAAAATGAGTGTCCTCAACTACTTTTTGCCTTTAATGGGCTCTTCCAGAAAATGTCTGTACATGGGGGTGGGGGAGGGTAGTGAAAAATCTACAAAATTTGTCCTGGGCCTTGTCCTGGGGGGGAGTAAACTTGCTCTCGATGGGATCAACTGATCCTTGTCCGGGGCGGGGAGGTTACACCTGCTGTCCGGGGGATCAAAAGTCACAATGTCCAGGGGGGGGGGGTTTCCAAAAATGTTATATCCTTCACCCCCCCCATATTCAATTTTTTTCTGGAAAAGTCCAATGATTTTGATGGTGGTGGGCCATCATTCATATCAGAAAGCGAAGATAGTATACAACAGATTTTTCTGACTAGCCATTTTTCTCAATTTTAGATAAATTCTACTGTTTATAAAAAGAAGTTGATATAAGTGAAAGAAGTCTTTATCACAAGTTCCTTCAAACATGGAGGTATAAAGAAACAGGAGAAGTATGCTATTGTAACCATGCTCGCCCTACGATTAAAAAAATTACGAGGTATGCATGCTCATAATCTCATATATCGTGCATTTTTAATGAGCTCTTTTGTTGATAGGTGAAATCTTATTGGCTAACTTAAGTGTTGGAAATAAGATGAGACGAGATTCATTGTTTCTGACATTGGTGTAAGAAAATATTTGGACTAAAAAAGGGTCTGTAAACTTTGCAATCCTTCATCAAATGACAAGATTTTTAGATCAACATTTTCTTCAAGGTGAACCCTATTGCTTAATACTTTCCTCCAAAATTCTCCAGCGACTTTTTGTCTACAAATTGGGTCTGAAATTGTGTGTGCTTATAAAAAACTTTTTATTTTCTGGCTAGAGAAAATATCTTTTCAAAACAAAATTTAATGGATGCCAAAATTGAACGCAAACTTATTTCGTGGAGCTAAATTTTATTTTATTCTCGTATATTAGAAGGCTAGAAATCTTCGATGCTGATAGTAAGAATGTTCAGAACAGACTCGAGTTCTACTAAAAAGTCGTATTTCGTCGGGCGAGCCTAGAATTTCTTTTGATTTATTACATAAAAGAAATCAAAAGACTTTAACGACCAATTACCGACAAATTCATCTCCTGTCTTTCTTTATACCTCTATGCTTCAAAGCACAAAATGAGGTTTCTGGCATCAAAGAATGAAAAGTTCATTTTTTCTTCTTCGTTTTCAAAAAAATTTACAAATTATTTTTCTCAAGTATATTGCAGTTCTCTGAATTATTCTGAATTGAAAGATTTTGTTTACGCTTTATAGAATAGAATTCTTTAGTCGCATTTTTAAAGGAATCTTTTTTTTAATGGATTGAGATTCTTCATTAAAAAAACAGGGTATCTATGACCTGTGTGTACAATACATTGTGTATATTTTGTGTAACGCTTCATTCAAAATGCATAATGCTGCAGGAGTCACGTATCACGCGTCTTCGTCGTTGATGTTCAAGTATTATGCGAAATTTTCGACTTTAAGTCGTCTTGTTTGATTTCTATTTACGTCATCAAATAATTCAAACATTCTAAACTCCTCCTCAATGTTACGTATCAACCAAACTTCACGAACCAAGAAAATGCGGATTGGCTGGAAAGCTTCGACAGAATCGTTGGAACAGCTATTCTTGACTGGACGGGAAGCGTGGTGATAACGTGATTTTAATATCGATCTATTATCGAACTCTCAAATAAAATATTTCTATCTTGAAACCCTTCGTTCGTTCGACCTCACCCAGCATGTCTAATCTCCATCACGTAAAGGAGTGTCACTCATTGACCACATATCGACCAACTCGTCATGCAAAGTCAAATTCTGCGAAGTTCTACCGACACCAGAAATCAGTGATCATGATACTCGTGTCGCCCGATTCGTGACATGAGAAACTTCAACTTACCTATACGTAGCTGATGCTTCCACCCTACCGTTCAATCTCGTTAATGCAACTGATTGTACAGATGATAGTCTAAGCACACTCAATCATCTACTCTTTGAGTGCATCGAACGCTACGCACCCTTAAAAATTCCCGGAAGTTTTCAAACCGAAAATTCAAAATTTTAAGTGCTCTACTAAATTTTAAATCCTGTGTGTATGCAAAAGATCTATGTACCACAAGAAAGCCACACTTCTATACTTTTCATAACGGTGCACACATTATATTTCGAAAATTCCACGAGTAGCTACCTAACTTTAAAAAAGACCCCCTAAAATGTAAAGAAAAAATTATCCTTTAACTTTTCTTTGCCAAATCTCATCTCATAAGCATGTTTCTTCTCTCTCTTGATATGTTTTGTGTAGTTCAAACATTCCACAAGATCATTCAGCAAAAATTCTTGATTGGTAAACAGTTTTTGTAGAGAAATCTTTAAAAATATCTTGGATGGTCAAGAAAAATCTTAAAAACCAATTGTCGTAAAATTGGCGATTTGCCGAGAAACGTGAAAAAAGACTGGGGCGATACGCCAAGCTTCACTTTCTATTATAGCGATATCATAATAGGGAAATCAATGGAAACGGCCCGCGTAACAACCGCGTTGTTATTCCTTCTCTTTTAAAACTTTCTTGGTTTATCGAAATTAATTGAATTAGCAAAAAAAACTCTCAAGATAACAAAAGACGACAAATTGTCAATTAAAGTTCTCTATCATTCAAAAAAACCTTAATTTTTCTTCTAAACCTGACGACATGGCATCCAATCAAAAGAAATCCAGTGCTGAATTGGTCATATGCACACTAACGGACTGCATCGACGACAAAGATCAAGATTGTTTGGTTTGTCTGAAATGTAGACGCTTGGTCCATTTTCGCTGTACACAGTTACCACCATACCAAATTCAAGTTTTCCTAGACAAGCACAAAAGCACGCACTACAAGTATGTTTGTCCCAACTGCGTGACTGTAACACCCAAAGTTCTTGAACTTGTTCCTGCAAAACCACGGACCCTACCATCATCTGTTAAAAGGGAAAACGAGACCAACGAGACACTCCGCCGAGAACTTAATGCTTGCAAAGGATTGTTAAAACAGAATGAGATTGACCGAAAGAAAATAAATGAACAACAACATGAACTGGAAAGTTTAAAGAGTAAACTCAGTACCGATCCTGGCCTTCACACTTTCGAATTTGTCGAACAGAAGTTGGAGACCAAGATAGAAAGCAAAATCGAATCCCTCAAGGAAATGCTTGAGGAGACAATTAAAAAAGAATGTAAGTTTCTGTCACAGACCTATGCCAATGTTACTGGCTCAAAGGAGTCCCCGGATTCAAAAGCCCTGAAAGAAGTGATCAGGGACGCAATACGCGAAGAAAGAAACCGAAGAATACAGTAAACAAAAACGCGCCTCAAATGTTATCGTACATGGCGTTGTTGAGCAAAGTATTAATGATGACAAAACCTGGGCTTCAAACTTGATTAAGGATACCCACTCACGCAGTCTTATCAAACGTGTAGCAAGATTGGGTAAGGAGGAAGAAGGAAAGAAACGTCCATTGTTAGTCTCTCTTAACGATGAGTCTGATAAATGGAATTTACTTGGCAATCTTACAGCACTGAAGGATAACGCGACGTACAAAGGTATTAGCGTTACTGAGGATCTCACCCCTGATGAAAGAAAACGATTCAAGGTACTCTCAACAGAAGCCAAAACAAGAAACTCACAAGAGAAATCAGAAAACCTATATCTATCGTGTGAGAGGCAACTCAAAAAACGGCTTTTACCTGAAGAAGATCAAAGTCGCAACCACCAATAAAAACAAGAGAAACGCATAAACAAGTATCAAAAAACAAAAACGAGAACCAATCAAACACAATTTCGGAAATAAAAATTATGTATACAAATGCCGACCAGCTGACAACAATGAAAAAACTACAACTAGAAGAACTCATAACAAAAGAATATCCACATTTTATTGCAATCTGTGAAGTCAAACCAAAGAACGGTGAAAGATGGAAAATTCACGAATATCTAATTGATGGATACACAGTCGTAAACCACACCAATACTGAGAACAATACAGGACGTGGTATCGTCATCCTAGGACATACCAGTGTAGACCACCTTACAGTTGACATTGAATGTCCTGTAGCACTGGAGGAGGCGTGCATCATTGAAGTACGTCTGGCTGGAAAAGATATGCTTTGCTTTGCATGCGTCTACCGCAGTCCAACGAATCAATCAAACTCTGGAGAAAATAATGCCAATCTTAACCAGCTCTTACGAATTATATCAGAAGATAAGAGATACACGCATCGTTGCATCATTGGCGCGACTTCAATTTTCCAACTATAAATTGGAAGAACTGGACAAGCCCACATGTAGAGGAAAGTAAAGAAGAGCAATTCCTGGAAGCATTACGTGATTCATTCCTTTTCCAACATACGAATGAACCTACCAGATGTCGAGGTACTGACGAGCCTTCACTGATTGACCTCATCTTAACAGATGAAAGAGATCAGGTTCAAGATCTAAATTTCCTAAGCCCTTTAGGAAAAAGTGATCATAGCGTTCTCTCTTTTAGCTTTAAATGTTATATGGAACTTAAAGCACCAACCGAAAGATACACCTACCACTTGGCACACTTTAAGTCGATGAAAAGTCATCTGCAAAGAATCAACTGGACGAGAGAATTCATAGATACCTCACATGGGTCGATCGAGGAGCTCTGGTCAAAATTCAAAACAAAACTTCTTCAACTCAGAGATCAATTTGTCCCAAGAAAAGAGTTAGGAGCGCCTCACTGGAAAAAGAAAGGGAAAATTCCAATTAATGCTGAACTACGTAATGACATCAAAGAAAAGAGGCGACTTCACAGGATCTGGTTAAAATCAAAATCATCACCCACAAACAGACGTCAAGCAAGAATCCGATATGTAATCGCGAGGAACCGTGTCAATCGAAAGATGGCACTTGCAAAAAGAGAATACGATCTAGCCATCGGTGAGTGAAACTCAAAGAGAAACCCAAAAGCGTTTCTGGTCACATGTCAGAGGCAAACTTAAATCAAAAAGTGGAGTTTCCCCTCTTCTTGAAACGCCCGATGACAAGACATCCCTAAAGCACGAGGACCAAGAAAAGGCCAACATCCTGCAGAAACAATTTTGCAGTGTCTTTACTAAGAACCGGAAGGTGATCTACCTGATTTTGACAACAGAACAGATAAAATACTTCAACCACTAAACATTACGAAGGAAATGATAACAGAACAAATCAGGAAGCTCAATGCGAATAAATCAATTGGTCCAGATGAGATTCATGCCTCAATGCTTATTGAACTTCGTGACCATATTGCAGAACCACTATCAATCATAATGAATAAAAACTCTCGAGGAAGGAAAACTTACCTAGTGACTGGAAACTAGCATATGTGACACCAATCTATAAAAACAAAGGAGCACACAACCTTGCTATTAACTATCGCCCCGTAAGTCTAACTTCAGTAGTCTGTAAGTTGATGGAAACAATGATACGAAAACATATCATGGAACACCTTATCAGCGAGGAGCTTTCTATCGAACAAGCAATACGGTTTCATCAACAAAAAGGTCAACAGTCACACAGCTTATCTCCTTTATAGATATGTGTTGCGAATCAACTGCAAAAGTGAAGTGGTCGACTGCATATACTTCGACTTTGCCAAGGCATTTGACACGGTACCCCATCGAAGACTTATGATGAAACTAGAACGCTACGGGATAAACGAATTAATTCTGAACTGGATCAAATCTTTTCTATCGAACCGCAAGCAATTAGTGAGTGTTAATGGTGCAAAATCATCTTTAGATCCAGTGATAAGTGGCATTCCTCAAGGAAGCGTGCTCGGTCCTCTGCTTTTTGTTATTTATATTAATGACCTACCAGAACATGTTCTATCAAGCATTTTCTTGTTTGCAGACGACACGAAGATTATAAAGGAAATCAATTCCATTCTTAACTCCTTAAACGTACAACATGACATTGAAGCACTTGAAAGATGGTCCCATGAGTGGCTGTTGAAATTCCACCCCGACAAATGCCACGTTTTAACGATAGGTAAATTCGAGAACATAAAGCATGCACACCCGTATCAACTAAATGGAGAGCAACTTGAACATGTCTTCACAGAAAAAGATCTCGGTGTTTTGATAGACTCAGATCTTTCATTTGAAGAACATATCGCTAAGCAAGTAAACAAAGCTAATTCTATGTTGGGATTGCTCAAAAGAGGATTTCAAGACCCTAGTCCTCACGTATTCCAGACACTTTATACCACCTTTGTACGACCACATTTAGAGTATGCTCAATCAGTATGGCAACCAAGATTACGTCGATCTATCAACCTGATCGAGAGTGTCCAAAGACGTGCGACAAAACTAGTAAAACCAATCTCACGGTTACCATATGCAGAAAGACTAAGACGCTTGGCGCTACCATCCCTTGAGTTTTCTGTGACATGGTCCAGGTGTATAAGCATATCCACATCTATGATAGTAAAACAACACCAAAAAAGTTTATCAAAAGGACGCGACCATGTAGAAAGCATGTACACGAGCTTCAGATGAATTTCCCGGACGATGGAGTACGTGGTGCACAAAGCAAGTCCTTCTTTTATAGAACTATCTCAACATGGAACGCGCTTCCAAAATACGTGGCAGAAGCATCATCGATAAAATCGTTCAAGAATAATTTAAACAAAGCATGGGCAAACCATGAACTACGATATTTATTGTAAATAAACAAAGACCAGTTCTAGAGGCCCACGGCGTGCCTGAACTTTGTATTCGTTGTAATAATAATAATAATAACTCTTTTTTTGGTTAGCAGATTTTTTGATAAGTTCGGAACGGTTTTGTGAGCCTGATTCGCATCCCCTATATCAAAACTTATCAGAGGGGATGTGTGCAGCCTAACTACTTATTTGATAGAGTTTACACTGAAAAAACTAAAAAGCTTCGAATAGTTTGAACAATTCTCATAAGAAAATCGATGTAATCGCATCGATAACACATGGGACGAAGGTAATAAAAACTTGAGTAAATTGTTTATAAATGCAAAATATGAAAAATATTCAGGATCAGTATTAAGGTAAATGAAGAAATGTTATTAAACTATGCTATAGTCTAAAACGAGTTTCATCTAAGAGGAACAAACGTGAAGACGGGAATTTTTTACGGGGGTAGCTGTTGTCGTAAATACAGACTCTATCCGCCGGGAAACATATTACGTTTTATAATAGACAAACCATGTTATATCATAATAATATATTATACGGACGATAGCATCGTCTAGGTCTATAATGCCCGGGGGGGGTACTAGGGTTGATGGGTGTCGGGTATGTGCGTGCCAGACCTCTGGACCCTTACCCTTAGAGAGACTGAATTTTGGTGAAAAGGTGACCCTTAGAGAGACTCAGTGTAGAAAAACCCAACCCTTAGAGAGACTTTTTCACAAAAAATTTCTATAATGGGCCAAAGAAATTCGATTTTTAAAAGAATTTCTCCAATTTTCGAAAAATTTCTCTAATTTTTGGAAAATTTTCTCACTTTTTTTAAAAATGTTCTCACTTTTTTGACTTTTCACTTTTCTTTGACCCGAGTTTGTGAAAAAACCGACCCTTAGAGAGACTGATTTTGACTTTTGTTGTTTTGGTAACCCTTAGAGAGACTTTGGGAGGGTGAAAAA